>NC_057795.1:304252572-304552572 GCF_018294505.1 Triticum aestivum
GCCAGCCTCTGCCGCAGGCGCTCGCGCCCCCCTGCTCGCCCTGCCGCTTCTCCGCTCGCCCCGGTGGCAGCTGCCCCGCGCCGCTTCTCCCGCACCGGCCCACACCCTCTGCCGCCCCTGACCGCCTCGCTGGCCGTCGCTGCCCCTCCGCCCGTTTGCCCTCCTTCCCTCGCCGTGCGATCGCACGCCCGCACCTAATAGCCCTCCTGTCGTGCCCGTTAACACCCGTTCCAGTGCTCTAATGGGCCGCTGAAGGGTGGGGCCCGTCACCCATTTAAAATTTAAAATAAATAAATAGAATATTTAATTAGTTAATAATTAATTAAATTAATTAACCTAATTAAGTTAAACTAATTAACTGTTAGTCCATGATAGGTGGGCCCTGTGCTTAATTAGCTAATTAGCTTAGTTTATAATACTGTTAACCACTAACTTTCAATGACAGGTGGGTCCCACGCGCTAGTTTGACCAGTCAACACCCTCTTGACTGCTGACGTCAGGCTGACGTCATAATTCTGGTTTTTTGGATTAAATTAAATAATAATAATTTCAGAGATTGAATAAAACTTTGGAAATTCATAGAAAATAATCCGTAGCTCCATTGAAAATGTTTTATATATGAAAAACACTCTGAAAATGTGACAAATCCGAATACGCACTCTATTCGTTCGCCACACGTCCCTAGCATAGCGAACATGGAACCGCCCCCTCTGTTTCATCTTCTCGAAAATGCCAAACTTGGGGAGAACATTCCCGGATGTCCCCCCTTCGCCGGCATCGTGTAGCGCCGTATTAGAACACCCCTAACACTGCCTATTGTCATGCTATGCAACTGTTTGCTTTATATTTACTGTTTCTTCCCCCTCTTCTCTACGGTAGACCCCGACAACGTTGCTAATGCCACTGTGATCGACTACGTCGACGACGACCCTCCTTCCCTTTCAGCAGAGCTTCCAGGCAAGCAAACCCCCCTTGACCATTCCGATATTGCCCAGTTCCTTATCTCTCATGCTTGCGTTATATTTTGCTATTATATTTGTTTGCTCCTATTCTAATGCACAGCCTGCTTTTGTAACCTACTCATTGTACCTTTCCTGCTTATCCTGAACTGCTTAGTATAGGTGGCTAGTGATCCATCAATGAACGCTCACCTTGTCCCACTAGCCTCGGCTTGATGCCCGATGACTCGATCAACGTGATCGCTGTCCAGAGCCTGACACATCACCTCACCCCTCTTTAGTTATATGACTCCGCAAAGTTACTATCGAGTGCCGAGGGTGATACCACGTAACGTACTACTGATGATAACTCTGTAGCATAGCCGATCGTGGTCTGTCAAGGGTGATTCTTCCTTCACCACTCCTGATGACGACTCTCTCATGCAACACCTGAAGTGTGAACCTCAAGGTTGATTCCTCATATGTTCACCTTGATGATTACATCGAATGGAATCCATCGAGGGTGATTCCTCGGGTTTTTCCACTTGATGTTTTAGACACACGGTTACCTTGACTTTACTATAGACCTTTGTTAAAGTCCGGCGGGCCTAGAGAGCACCCATGAGAGATACCTATGAAAGTCGGGAGGGCCTAGAGAGCACCCGCGAGAGTTTTGGTGGCGGTTGGCTATTTAGCGGTATCACCCAGGATGTGGTGGTAGCTCCGGACTTGTCCCGATAGCCATCACTTCTTCTAATAATGCACTAACAGGTTTGGGTGTTTGTTCTAAGTTGGCCACTAGCCTATACACACTAGCCGCCACGTGGGAGCATTTATGGGCACTCGGCGTCGTACGTTTCTTCCGAAAGCTCCGTCAGGCGTCCAGTTCAGCATTGTGGCACGGTTGAATCACACAATTTAGGACCGAGGTGGCGCTGGTATTCACCATGCGCACAACGACGTGGATTGCAATGGGCGATGGGCCCAAGACCCCGGAGCTATTAGGATGTAGACCGACGGGAACCTCTCTATGTAGCCTAGGTAGGACTACCACATGTTTATCTTCTGAGGCCGGGCATGACTATGACTATAGTAATGTGGTGCACCCTTGCAGGGAAGTTATCTATTCGAATAGCCATGTCTATGGTTATGGATGCTCGGAGTTGTATCTTGATCTATTACAACTATAAATGGATACTTGAGACATGAGATGGATATGTTGGCTCTGGTATTACTTTCTCGCAGGGAGTCGAGGAAGGATCTCTGGGCGTTATAACTACAACATGCTTGTCAATTATATTATATTCTGTACTCTTCTAAGTGATGCAAGATGCTTGAAGATGCTAGTCTTTGATAGGCTAGGCCTTCCTCTTTATTCTGGCCTTTTGCAGTATAGTCCACGAATACAACCCTTCCATTTGATACTGATGCATACTTAGCATAGATCTGATGCTTGCGAGTACTTTGGATAAGTACTCACGGTTGCTTTGCTACCTCTTTTTCCCCTATACCCGGTTGCTGCGATCAGATGGTGGATCCCAGGAGCCAGATGCCACCCCTGCCGACTACTGCTACTACCCCGAGGGTGCCTACTATTGTGTGGACACCGCCACCGACAAGGAGTAGTTAGGAGGTCCCAGGTAGTAGGCCTTGCCTTTTCGGTCGATGCTACTTTTGTGTTAGCCTTCTTAAGGCATCCTTGTTTAACTTATGTCTGTACTCAGATATTGTTCCTTCCGCTAACTCGCTTGCGCTTTGAGCTTATGTATTCGAGCCCTTGAGGCCTGTTGTCGGCGTCCTGGATTCAGGGGTATCCAGCCCTGCCTGCCTGCGGCCCACCACGTGGCTTCATCGACGGCCTGGTATGGCCCAGCTCCAACACCAGCACTACAAGACCCTCGCGAGGAGCCAAGCCTCGCGAGGCGGCAGTGCCAAGACCCCCGAGAGGACCGGCCTCCTCAGGCTGGCTCCTGAGGGGCGGAGAGTTCTATGCAGGTCACCTCACGAGGCTCAGCTGACGTGAGCCATGACGACCAAGGCCAGGCAGGCGCAGAGCACAGGTTTCCTCTTCGGTGCAAAGGAGGCCAGCCATAGGCGCGGAGTCCCGAGGAACCAGCCAAAGGTTTCCATTATGGTGCAACGAGATCAAAACTGCCAGATGGCAGGACGGAGGTCATCGACGAGCCCACCGCAGCGTCAAGACCAGAGGCTTTTTGTAGGCGAAGACTACTTTTGTCAGGATAGACTATAGTACTTGTCCCCTTTCAAATCCGGCCGTTGTGGGATCCCTTCCCGCTCATATTTGGGAAGAGGACCAAGGCCACTATAAAGAGGACTAGCCACCACCATAGAGAGGGATGGAATCAGAACAAGTAGAGCTAGCATACACCACACCAGCACAAGAACACCTCACCTCCTGAGCCTTGTTCATCCATTGTACTAGCTCATCCTCAGCCCTTCGAGGAAATCCACCAAAACGCTGGAGTAGGGTATTATACCACAATGGTGGCCCGAACCAGGATAAAATTGTCGTGTCTCTTTGTCCCTTTGAGATTGACGCGCTAGGCTTAGGAGGTTCGCGAGTAGGCAAGCTGGGTAGGTTGAGATCTCCGCACGCACCCTAGAGTTCGAACCTCTCAAGGGTCTGCGGATCCCATAATCTGACATTTGCGCGCCATGAAGGGGTGTGTCGGATCTTCTCTTCCGTCGACCAGTCCTCCGCTGCTCCACCGATGCCATGGCTGACACCCTGAGAGCACACGTCGAGCACTGGGTCATCCAGACCTCCTCGGCAGCGCCCGCCGGCGAGGAAGACCTCCACTCCGCGCTGCTCGCGGCCCGCGTTCTACCAGGGGTGACCGGTCGTGGGGGCGTGCAGCGCAACCTTCTCCACTGGTGCCGCGCCGTAGCCGCGCCGCCGCGCGATGTGCGAACTACGCTGCGGCAACTACTCCGCACACGCGCAGGGAACAAGCAAACATGCGGGCAACAGTCATCGTGGCCCGGGAGGTCCTGCTGTGCAGGTTGCTAGAAAGTGGCCACATCGCCCTGCTGGAATGGGTCGCCGAGCTGCTGGATGCAGCATGCAGGAGTGCGGAGCCATTCTGCACCCTGCCCATGTCCCAGGCGGTGGGGGGGGGGGGGGGGGCGCTCACCCCCGACACAACCGCGCGCCCCCTCCCAGGGGCCCTGGAGAGCCTCTCGACACCAACCAGCCCCGCGGAGCAGCCCGCGCCACCCCGAACGTGCCCCCTCAGCGCGGGGCTGGTCTAGGCGACATCACCAGGGGCCGCGCTAGAGTGCCGGCCCCTGGCAACAAGACCAGAGGGCGATTGAAGAAGGCGGGAACGAGAGGCAGCCAGGCGGCGCTTCTGGCGCGAACAGTCCGGAAGCCTATGTCCCCGTCTGAGAGGAGAGGGCCCCAGCTGATCCCTCACACCGGGCTGGGCGCTAGATATACACGAGGCGGAGCTCTCCTTCGAGCCACCACCAAGCCCCGCCAACATCTCCAATGGCGACGGCCTCTAGGTACAGCTAATGCCACAGGAGCATGCTTACGCTGACCATGGATCGCAGGTGAACCAGGGTGCGGCTGCCACCAGCACCCTCAGGACGTCGGATCCCCCGCAGGAGCGTGAAGGACGATGGGAGCAACGCGGGGGAAGCCCGGCGGCAGGGCCCTCCTCACGCGGAATGGAGCAGGGCCCTGCCTGGAGGTAGGTTCCCCATCGAGAAAGGCGCCGGCGAGCCCTTCTCCCCGGTGGGGGGGGGGGGCTATGGTCGCCGAGGACGCTGCCGGCGTCCCCCTGGCCCCTTGGTCTTGTCCTGGTTTCCGGTCTCCCCAATGGTGGTCAGGGGTGGCGCACAGCGGGGTCCTCGTCGGGCAACATGAAGCAAGGCTCCGTCCTATGAAGGTCTCCGCTCGTGACACTCTCACGTAATAATGAGTGGGGTTGTACACGCCCCGGAGTCTCCTGAGTGCCGCCTTGGGGCCTCACAGGGGCTCCCGCCCACGTCCTAGTGGAAGCACCATGCTCCGCGCTGGCCGTCGACACTGTCTCCAATGACTATGCCCAGCAAGTGGAAGCACTTAGCTCCGTGCTGGTGAGAAGACTGAAGACTGAAGACTGAACACTAGCTAGGCGCCAGACGCGGTCGTCCGCTTTTTGCCTCCTTTTTGTACTTGCTCGCCGACTTTTTGAAGCAATTTGTTTTTCGTACGTTTATAAAAATGGGGGGAGTTTTTCCTCGTTTCGTGTCGCTCTCTTGCCTTCAGTTCTTGCATTCTTTCTAGAGCTCGTAACTGCTACCCTGCCCTCGAGTGCCTCACGAGCGGGGGCTGGGTACGTTGTACGCACTGGTGCCGATTACTCCCCCAGGGGGCTCGAGGGTGCGGCCGCCTCGCGCGCCCACCTCGTCACAGTCGGGCAGTCGGCTCCTCACGAGGCGCTCTACGGCAGGCCGGCAGGCCCCTCGAGAGGCATGGGACCTCGCGAGCCCGCAGCAGGCTCGCCTCAGGAGAAGGAGCACAGCCGCGAAACCAGGCCTCACGAAACCCAAGATAAGTGATAAACAAATACCTCGCTCAGCGGCTCGTGGTCCTGCGGGGCCCCGCTCTGGGTGCCACTTCAAAAGCATTTAGCAATCACACACATCATAAGGGGCACCCCCTTTCCAAAATGCTCTCACAAAGATGCGTTTAAGTTTTCATCATATAGGTCACAGCAAAAGAAACACGGGCCTAGCTGGACGCCCCTTCTTCATCACCTCCATCCGCGCTGCTTGTGTCAAGGCTGCCATCCTCCTCGTCATCACCGTCCACGCCAACTTCTCTGGCCGCAATCACGACCGTGTCGTCCTCCAAGGCGAATTCTGCTACCAAGGTGTCCACATGGTTGTCCACCCTTCCAGCCAGGTTGTCCTGGACGACCAGGGCACGAGGACCAGCACAACGTTGAAGTCAAAGTGGGGATCGCGGTTGAGAAGGTGGCTGAAGACACGCGAGAACACGCGCCCGAGAAGACCATGGCTCCTCTCCGCAACAAGCTCGCGAGACCTTGCAGCCCGAGCTTCAAGGCGGGTCACGATGTCGGTGAAGAAGTTCAGGTGGCTGGCATAGTTGTTCTCGTGCGGGTGAGGAGCGCTCTCATCACAAATGGTGCCCAAGGCAGAATTAGGTCTGAGTCTGAGGCCTTGAAGCATCGAGGCGTGCTCGCGTTGCAGCGTCTGGCGGCGGTTTGCTTCGCTCACAGTCCTCTCCGCCAGAGCCATTGTGTCCTTGATCTGCTGCTGAAAAGAAGACAGTTCGGCTCGGGCGGAGGCCAAGGCAGATTCAGAAGAAGTTAGGGCTTCTTGAGCAGCTGCTACGTCTTGAGCTTGCGTTGGTTTTCCTTGAAGAGGAAAGGGTGATGCAGCAGAGTAGCGTAAGTATTTCCCTCAGTTTTTGAGGTATCAATCTAGTAGGAGGCTCCTCAAAAGTCCCACGCACCTACACAAACAAACAAAGAACTCACAACCAACGCAATAATCGGGTTGTCAATCCCTTCACGGCCACTTGCGAAAGTGAGATCTGATAGAGATAATATGATAAGATAAATATATTTTTGGTATTTTATAATATGGATGCAAAAAGTAAAGATGCAAATAAAAGTAGATTGAAAGCTTATATGATAAAAGATAGACCCGGGGGCCATAGGTTTCACTAGAGGCTTCTCTCAAGATAGCATAAGTATTACAGTGGGTGAACAAATTACTGTCGAGCAATTGATAGAAAAGTGAATAATTATGAGATTATCTAGGCATGATCATGTATATAGGCATCACATCTGTGACAAGTAGACCGACTCCTGCCTGCATCTACTACTATTACTCCACACATCGACCAACTCCTGCCTGCATCTAGAGTATTAAGTTCACAAAGAACAGAGTAACGCATTAAGAAAGATGACATGATGTAGAGGGATAAACTCAAGCAATATGATATAAACCCCATCTTTTTATCCTCGATAGCAACAATACAATACGTGCCTTGCTGCCCCGCTGTCATTAGGAAAGGACACCACAAGATTGAACCCGAAGCTAAGCACTTCTCCCATGGCAAGAAAGATCAATCTAGTAGGCCAAACCAAACTGATAATTCGAAGAGACTTGCAAAGATAACTCAATCATGCATAAAGGAATTCATACAAGATTCAAATATTTCTCATAGATAAACTTGATCATAACCCACAATTCATCGGATCTCGACAAACACACCGCAAAAAGAGTTTACATCAAATAGATCTCCACAAGAGAGGGGGGGGGGACATTGTATTGAGATCAAAAAAGAGAGAAGAAGCCATCTAGCTAATAACTATGGACCCAAAGGTCTATGGTAAACTACTACAACTCATCGGAGCGGCTATGGTGTTGATGTAGAAGCCCTCCATGGTCAATTCCCCCTCCGGAGGAGCACCGGCGAAGGCTACAAGATGGGATCTCGCGGATACAAAAGGTTATGGCGGTGGAAATTGTTTTTCGTTGGCTCCCTGGATGTTTTCGGGGTACATAGGTATATATAGGAGGAAGGAGTATGTCGGTGGCCGCCTGTGGGGCCCAGGAGACAGGGGTCGCGCCCAGGAGGGGTGGGTGTGCCCTCCTATCTCCTGGAGGCCTCCTCTGCTTCTTGACTTGCACTCCAAGTTCTCCGGATCACTTTCGTTCCAAAAATCACGCTCCCGAAGGTTTCATTCTGTTTGGACTCCGTTTGATATTCCTTTCCTTCGTAATACTAAAATAGGCAAAAAACAACAATATGGGCTGGGCCTCCGGTTAGGAGGTTAGTCCCAAAAATGATATAAATGTGTAAAATAAAGCCCATAAACATCCAAAAGGGGTAATATAAAAGCATGGAGCAATAAAAAATTATAGATACGTTGGAGACGTATCAAGCATCCCCAAGCTTAATTCCTGCTCGTCCTCGAGTAGGTAAATGATAAAAACAGAATTTTTGATGTGGAATGCTACCTAGCATAATTCTCAATGTAATTTTCTTTATTGTGGCATGAATGTTCAGATCCAAACGATTCAAAATAAAAGTTCATATTGATAAAAGAATTAGTAACACTTCAAGCATACTAATCAAAGCAATCATGTCTTCTCAAAATAACATGGCTAAAGAAAGTTCATTCCTACAAAATCATATAGTTAGGCTATGCTTCATTTTCGTCACACAAAAATGTTCCCAAATTCTACACCCCCGATGACAAGCCAAGCAATTGTTTCGCACTTAAATAATCTCAAACTTTTTCAACCTTCACGCAATACATGAGCGTGAGCCATGGATATAGCGCTATGGGTGGAATAGAATATGATGATGGGGATTGTGTTGAGAAAAAAAGGAGAAAGTCTCACATTGACGAGGATAATCAACGGGCTATGGAGATGTCAACAATTGATGTCAACATTTGGAATAGGGATTGCCATGCAACGGATGCACTAGAGCTATAAATGAATGCTCAACAAAAGAAACTAGTGGGTGTGCATCCAACTTGCTTGCTCATGAAGACCTAGGGCATTTGAGGAAGCCCATCATAGGAATATACAAGCCAAGTTCTATAATGAAAAATTCCCACTAGTATATGAAAGTGACAACATATGAGACTCTCTATATGAAAAACATGGTGCTACTTTGAAGCACAATATATGAGACTCACTACATGAAGAACAAGGTGCTACTTTGAAGCACAAGTGTGGAAAAAGAGATAGTAACATTGCCCTTTTTATTTATTTTCCCTTTTTCTTCTTTTTTTCGGCTTTTCTTTCCTTTGGCCTTTCTTCTTTTTCTTTTCTTTTTGGGCAATGCTCTAATAATTATGATCATCACACTTCTATTGATTACAACATATGAATTACGACTCGAAACTGGAACAAGATATGACTCTATATGAATGCCTCCGGCGGTGTACCGGGATGGTGCAATGAATCAAGAGTGACATGTATGAAAGTTATGCATGGTGGCTTTGCCACAAATACGATGTCAACTACATGATCATGCAATGGCAATATGACAAAAGTAATGTATCTCTTGATGATGAAGGGAATGATGGAAAGTTGCATGGCAATATATCTCGGAATGGCTATGGAAATGCCATAATAGGTAGGTATGGTGGCTGTTTTGAGGAAGATATAAGGAGGTTTATGTGTGATAGAGCGTATCATATCACGGGGTTTGGATGCACCGGCGAAGTTTGCACCAACTCTTAAGGTGAGAAAGGGCAATGCACAGTACCGAAGAGGCTAGCAATGGTGGAAAGGTAAAAGTGCGTATAATCCATGGACTCAACATTAGTCAAAAGAACTCATATACTTATTGCAAAAATTTAGAAGTCATCAAAAATCAAGTACTACGGGCATGCTCCTAGAGGGATAGATTGGTAGGAAAAGACCATCGCTCGTCCCCGACCGCCACTCATAAGGATGCACAAGCCAGGTACACTTCATGTTTCAAATTTGTTACACAACTTTAACCATACGTGCATGTTACTGGACTTGCTAACTTCAACACAGGCATTCTTTAAATTCATAATCACCCAACTAGCATGACTTTAATATCACTACCTCCATATCTCAAAACAATTATCAAGTATCAAATTGATCATAGCATCCAATTCACTTCCTATGATAGTTTTTATTATACCCAACTTGGATGCCTACCATTCTAGGACCAATTTTATAACCATAGCAAATACCATGCTGTTCTAAAATACTCTCAAAATAATATAAGTGAAGCATGAGAGACTAGCAATTTCTAAAAAATTAAGCCACTGCCATTCTCTAAAAGATATAAGTGAAGCACTAGAGCAAATACTATCAAGCTCAAAAGATATAAGTGAAGCACATAGAAAATTCTAATCAAGTGGGCTTCTCCCAAAAGGTGTGTACAGAAAAGATTATTGTGGTAAACTAAAAAGCAAAGACTAATATAATACACGACGCTCCAAGCAAAACACATATCATATGGCGAATAAAAATATAGCTCCAAGTAAAGTTACCAATGAACGAAGACGAAAGAGGGGATGCCTTCCCGGGGCATCCCCAAGCTTAGGCTTTTGGATATCCTTGAATATCTTGGGGTTCCATGGGCATCCCCAATCTTAGGCTCTTGCCACTCCTTATTCCATAGTCCATCAAAGCTTTACCCAAAACTTGAAAACTTCACAACACAAAACTCAACAGGAAATCTTATAAGCTCCGTTAGTGAAAGAAAACAAAACCACCACATAAGTTACTGTAATGACCTCATTCTTTATTTATTTTGGTGTTAAACCTATTGTATTCCAACTTCTCTATGGTTCATACCACTTAATACTAGCCATAGATGCATCAAAATAAGCAAACAACACACGAAAAACAGAATTTGTCAAAAATAGAACAGTCTGTAGCAATCTGTAACTAACGCAAACTTCTGGAACTCTAAAAATCCTTCCAAAATAGGAAGTCCTGGACAATTTTTTTATTGATCAGCAGAAAAAAGAATCAACGCAAAATCACGTTTCTGTGACTTAACAAAACTAATTTCGTGCGCGAAAAGTTTCTGTTTTTCAGCAGAATCAAATCAACTATCATCATAGGTTATCCTATAGGTTCTACTTGGCACAAACACTAATTAAAAGATAAAAACACATCTAAACAGAAGATAGATGCAAAATTTATTACTAAACAGAAACAAAAACAAAAAACACAAAGAAAATTGGGTTGCCTCCCAACTAGCGCTATCGTTTAACGCCCCTAGCTAGGCGTAAAAGCGAAGATAGATCTAAGTAGTGCCATCTTTGGCACTCAATTCATAAGTAGCCCACATGATAGATTCATAAGGTAATTTGACTTTCTTTCTTGGAAAGTTCTCCATGCCTTTATTTAATGGAAATTGGAATCTAATATTCCCTTCCTTCATATCAATAATCGCACCAATCGTTCTAACGAAAGGTCTACCAAGAATAATAGGGCAAGAAAGATTGCAATAAATATCAAGAACGATAAAATCTACGGGCACCAAATTTCTATTTGCAACAATGAGAACATCATTGATCCTTCCCATGGGCTTTTTAATGGTGGAATCTGCAAGGTGCAAATTTAAAGAGCAATCATCAAGATCATGGAAACCTAGAATATCACATAAGTTTTCGGAATCGTGGAAACACTAGCACCCAAATCACAAAAAGCAAAACACTCATGATCTTTAATTTTAATCTTTATAGTAGGTTCCCAGTCATTATTAAGTTTTATAGGTATAGAAACTTCCAAATTAAATTTTTCATCATAAGATTGCATCAAGGCATCAATGGTATGTTTGGTAAAAGCTTTATTTTGACTATAAGCATGAGGAGAATTAACAACGGATTGCAACAAGGAAATACAACCTTCTAAAGAACAATTATCATAATCAAATTCCTGGAAATCCGAGATAGT
The DNA here is from genome assembly GCF_018294505.1 of Triticum aestivum. Taxonomy (NCBI): domain Eukaryota; kingdom Viridiplantae; phylum Streptophyta; class Magnoliopsida; order Poales; family Poaceae; genus Triticum; species Triticum aestivum. The sequence goes on from NC_057795.1 coordinate 304,263,960, forward strand.
GGGTTCAATACTATTTAAAGTCATGACCTCTCCAATCCCACTTTTACCAAATTTAGCATCAAGATCTAAAAACTCCAAATTCTTGGGACGCCTTCTAAATAAAGTTAACTCATCTCCAGTCCCATTAGTATCAAGATTCATATTGCAAAACAAAGATCTAATAGGAGACACATAAATAACTTTAAGATCTTCATCATTATTTTAATGGAAACTAGAAGAACACGCCTTTACAAAGCAATCATTCTTAGCACGCAATCTAGCGGTTCTTTCCTTGCACTCATCAATGGAAATTATCATTGCTTTGAGATACTCATTGATATCATGCTTAAGAGGAGAAGATCTAAGTTTAAGAGAATCAACATCAAGCGAAAGTCTATAGACGTTCCTAGCCAAATCATCAACTTTGAGCAATTTTTGTTCAAGCAAAGCATTAAAATTCTTTTGAGAAATCATAAATTCTTTCACACTATTCTCAAAATCAGAGGGCAACTTATTAAATTACCATAATAATTACCGTAGGAATTTCCATAATTATTAGAGGAATTACTAGGGAACGGTCTAGAATTAAAGTTTCCTCTATAAGCATTGTTTCCAAAACTATTCCTACCAACAAAATTCACATCCGTAGATTCATTATTATTCTCAATCAAAGTAGACAAGGGCATATCATTGGGATCAAGAGGAGTATTTCTAGTAGCAAACAACTTCATAAGTTCATCCATCTTTCCACTCAAGACATTGATTTCTTCTATAGCATGCACTTTTTTACTAGAAGATCTTTCGGTGTGCCATTGAGAATAATTAGCCATAATATTATCAAGAAGTTTTGTAGCATCTCCTAAAGTGATTTCCACAAACGTGCCTCCCGCGGCCGAATCTAAAAGATTTCTTGAAGCAAAGTTCAAACCGGCATAAAATTTTTGTATGATCATCCATAAATTCAAACCATGAGTAGGGCAATTGTGAATCATCAATTTCATTCTTTCCCAAGATTGGGCAACATGCTCATGATCAAGTTGTTTAAAATTCATAATATCGTTCCTAAGAGTGATAATCTTGGCGGGAGGAAAATACTTAGAGATAAAAGCATCTTTGCACTTGTTCCAAGAATCAATACTATTTTTAGGCAAAGACAAAAACCAAACTTTAGCACGATCTCTAAGTGAAAACGGAAATAACTCCAATTTAAAAATATCATTATCCGTATCTTTCTTCTTTTGCATATCACACAAATCAACAAAGTTGTTTAGATGAGTAGCGACATCTTCACTTGGAAGGCTGGCGAATTGATCTTTCATAACAAGATTCAGCAAAGCAGTATTGATTTCACAAGACTCAACATCATTAAGAGGAGCAATCGGAGCACTAAGGAAATCATTATTATTGGTATTGGAGAAATCACACAATTTGGTATTATCTTGCGCCATGGCAACAAATAATCCAACACACAAGCAAACAGAAAAAGGCAAGCGAAAGAGAGAGAGAGAGATTGGGAAAGAGAGGGCAAATAAAACGGCAAGGGTGAAGTGGGGGAGAGGAAAACGAGAGGCAAATGGCAAATAATGTAAATGCGAGGGAGATGGGTTTGTGATGGGTACTTGGTATGTCTTGACTTGAGCGAAGACCTCCCCGACAACGGCGCCAGAAATCCTTCTTGCCATGTCTTGAGCTTGCGTTGGTTTTCCTTGAAGAGGAAAGGGTGATGCAGCAGAGTAGCGTAAGTATTTCCCTCAGTTTTTGAGAACCAAGGTATCAATCCAGTAGGAGGCTCCTCAAAAGTCCCACGCACCTACACAAACAAACAAAGAACTCGCAACCAACGCAATAAAGCGGTTGTCAATCCCTTCACGGCCACTTGTGAAAGTGAGATCTGATAGATATAATATGATAAGATAAATATATTTTTGGTATTTTATAATATAGATGCAAAAAGTAAAGATGCAAATAAAAGTAGATTGAAAGCTCATATGATAAAAGATAGACCCCGGGGCCATACGTTTCACTAGAGGCTTCTCTCAAGATAGCATAAGTATTATGGTGGGTGAACAAATTACTATCGAGCAATTGATAGAAAAGCAAATAATTATGAGATTATCTAGGCATGATCATGTATATAGGCATCACGTCCGTGACAAGTAGACCGACTCCTGCCTGCATCTACTACTATTACTCCACACATCGACCGACTCCTGCCTGCATCTAGAGTATTAAGTTCATAAAGAACAGAGTAACGCATTAAGCAAGATGACATGATGTAGAGGGATAAACTCAAGCAATATGATATAAACCCCATCTTTTTATCCTCGATGTCAACAATGCAATACGTCCCTTGCTGCCCCTGCTGTCACTGGGAAAGTACACCGCAAGATTGAACCCAAAGCTAAGCACTTCTCCCATGGCAAGAAAGATCAATCTAGTAGGCCAAACCAAACTGATAATTCGAAGAGACTTGCAAAGATAACTCAATCATACATAAAAGAATTCAGGGAAGATTCAAATATTTCTCATAGATAAACTTGATCATAAGCCCACAATTCATCAGATGTCGACAAACACACCGCAAAAAGAGTTTACATCGAATAGATCTCCACAAGGAGGGGGAGAACATTGTATTGAGATCCAAAAAGAGAGAAGAAGCCATCTAGCTAATAACTATGGACCCGAAGGTCTGTGCTAAACTACTCACAACTCATCGGAGGGGCTATGGTGTTGATGTAGAAGCCCTCCATGGTCAATTCCCCCTCCGGCAGAGCGCCGGCGAAGGCTCCAAGATGGGATCTCGCGGATACAAATGGTTATGGCAGTGGAAATTGATTTTCGTTGGCTCCCTGGATGTTTTCGGGGTACGTAGGTAGATATAGGAGGAAGGAGTACGTCGGTGGCCGCCTGTGGGGCCCAGGAGACAGGGGGCGCGCCGAGGAGGGGTGGGCACGCCCTCCTATCTCCCGGAGGCCTCCTCTACTTCTTGACTTGCACTCCAAGTTCTTCGGATCACGTTCGTTCCAAAAATCACGCTCCCGAAGGTTTCATTCCGTTTGGACTCCGTTTGATATTCCTTTTCTTCGTAATACTGAAATAGGCAAAAAAAACAGCAATACGGGTTGGGCCTCCGGTTAGTAGGTTAGTCCCAAAAATGATATAAATGTGTAAAATAAAGCCCATAAACATCCAAAAGGGGTAATATAATAGCATGGAGCAATCAAAAATTATAGATACATTGGAGACGTATCAAGCATACCCAAGCTTAATTCCTGCTCATCCTCGAGTAGGTATATGATAAAAACAGAATTTTCGATGTGGAATGCTACCTAGCATAATTCTCAATGTAATTTTCTTTACTGTGGCATGAATGTTCAGATCCAAATGATTCAAAATAAAAGTTCATATTGATAAAAGAAATAGTAACACTTCAAGCATACTAATCAAAGTTGCTCCGTAGACTGCAGCTCGGTCTTCAGGGCGGAGGTCCGACCCTCCAGCTCAGCCTTGAGCAGCTCCTGGTCCAGGCGGTGTCTTCCAGCCAGCTCAGCACGTGCCTTCGCCACCCTCTCCTCCACCTCCACCTGGTCCTGAGCTTCTCGGGCGGCGACGGCGTCCTCAGCCACAGCGGCCTGTCGCTCGCTCACCTTCAGTCTCTCCAGCGCCAAGCTGTGTTCCACGGTCTCCAGCGCCAAGTCTTCATGGCGCCTCAGGAGATCTGCCTCGGCAAGGGCCACCTCACCTGGTGAGCAGGCCAGCAGGGTGCGACGCTCCTCGACTTCGTGCTGCAGAGCCGCATTTGAAGACAGAAGACCTCGCTCCCGCTCCTCAGCCGCCTCACGGCAGCGATTGGCTGCCTCAGCCTCTTCCATGGTGCGGGTGCAAGCTTCGCGAGAAGCCGCGAGCGAGGCAGCCGCGCGCACTTCAGCTTCATCACACCGAAGCTTCCCAAGGTTGATGGCAAACTTCAGCCGCTGCCACTCATCCTCTAGGCGATGGTTCTCTGCCTCAAGCCTAGTGTCGACGTTGGCAAGCTCCCGCCAAGATGGACCATCGCATGCATTGCTTCACCGAAGAGCCCGAAGCACACAACACTGCACCAACGAGTGAGCATGAGCTCATCGCCATGACCTTCACGGGCACCGGAGGCCGCTCGAGAGGCGCTGGGTGCTCTGCCAGTCGCCGGTCGGGGGTTGGCTTGTGTAGGCCCACAACTTGATGGCGAAGGCTGCCCAGGGGCACCCCCTGCCGGCAATGACAAGAGGTGTTGGAAATATGCCCTAGAGGCAATAATAAATTAGTTATTATTATTATATTTCCTTGCTCATGATAATCGTTTATTATCCATGCTATAATTGTATTGAAAGGAAACTCAGATACATGTGTGGATGCATAGACAACACCATGTCCCTAGTAAGCCTCTAGTTGACTAGCTCGTTGATCAATAGATGGTTACGGTTTCTTGACCATGGACATTGGATGTCGTTGATAACGGGATCACATCATTAGCAGAATGATGTGATGGACAAGACCCAATCCTAAGCCTAGCACAAAGATCGTGTAGTTCGTATGCTAAAGCTTTTCTAATGTCAAGTATCATTTCCTTAGACCATGAGATTATGCACCTCTCGGATACCGTAGGAATGCTTTGGGTGTACCAAACGTCACAACGTAACTGGGTGGCTATAAAGGTGCACTACAGGTATCTCCGAAAGTGTCTGTTGGGTTGGCACGAATCAAGACTGGGATTTGTCACTCCGTGTAAACGGAGAGGTATCTCTGGGCCCACTCGGTAGGACATCATCATAATGTGCACAATGTGACCAAGGGGTTGATCACGGGATGATGTGTTATGGAACGAGTAAAGAGACTTGCCGGTAACGAGATTGAACAAGGTATAGGCATACCAACGATCGAATCTCGGGCAAGTACAATATCGCTAGACAAAGGGAATTGTGTACGGGATCGATTGAGTCCTTGACATCGTGGTTCATCCGATGAGATCATCGTGGAACATGTGGGAGCCAACATGGGTATCCAGATCCCGCTATTGGTTATTGACCGGAGAATGTCTCGGTCATGTCTGCATGATTCCCGAACCCGTAGGGTCTACACACTTAAGGTTCGATGACGCTAGGGTTATAAAGGAAGTTTGTATGTGGTTACCAAATGTTGTTCGGAGTCCCGGATGAGATCCCGGACATCACGAGGAGTTCTGGAATGGTCCAGAGGTAAATATTTATATATGGGAAGTCCTGTTTTGGTCACCGAAAAAGTTTCGGGTTTTATCGGTAACGTACCGGGACCACCGGGAGGGTCCCGGGGGTCCACCAAGTGGGGCCACCGGCCCCGGAGGGCTACATGGGCCAAGTGTGGGAGGGGACCAGCCCCAGGTGGGCTGGTTCGCCCCCCCACAAGGGCCCAAGGCGCCTAGGGTTGGGGGAGGGGGCGCACCCACCTAACTTAGGGGGAAAGTTTCCCCTCTCCCCCCTTGGCCGCCACCCTAGATGGGATTGGGGGCAGCCGCACCCCTTGGAGTGGAAACCCTAGAGGGGGCGCACCCACTCCCTCTCCCCTATATATAGTTGAGGTCTTGAGGGCTGCCAACACATGAGTTTCTCTCCCTCTTGGCGCAGCCCTACCTCTCTCCCTTCTCCTCTCCCGCGGTGCTTGGTGAAGCCCTGCAGGATTGCCACGCTCCTCCACCACCACCACGCCATTGTGCCGCTACTGGACGGAGTCTTCCTCAACCTCTCCCTCTCTCCTTGCTGGATCAAGGCGTGGGAGACGTCACCGGGCTGTACGTGTGTTGAACGCGGAGGTGCCGTCCGTTCGGCACTAGGATATCCGGTGATTTGGATCACGACGAGTACGACTCCTTCAACCCCGTTCTCTTGAACGCTTCCGCTTAGCGATCTACAAGGGTATGTAGATGCACTCTCCTTCCCCTCGTTGCTGGTTTCTCCATAGATAGATCTTGGTGACCCGTAGGAAAATTTTGAATTTCTGCTACGTTCCCCAACAGTGGCATCATGAGCTAGGTCTATTGCGTAGATTCTTTGCACGAGTAGAACACAAAGTAGTTATGGGCGTTGATTTTGTTCAATATGCTTACCGTTACTAGTCCAATCTTGTTTCGACGGTATTGTGGGATGAAGCAGCCCGGACCGACCTTACGCGTACTCTTACGTGAGACAGGTTCCACCGACTGACATGCACTTGGTGCATAAGGTGGCTAGCGGGTGCCAGTCTCTCCCACTTTAGTCGGAACGGATTCGATGAAAAGGGTCCTTATGAAGGGTAAATAGCAATTGGCATATCACGTTGTGGTTTTGCGTAGGTAAGAAACATTCTTGCTAGAAACCCATAGTAGCCACATAAAACATGCAAACAACAATTAGAGGACGTCTAACTTGTTTTTGCAGGGTATGCTATGTGATGTGATATGGCCAAGAAGAATGTGATGAATGATATGTGATGTATGAGATTGATCATGTTCTTGTAATAGGAATCACGACTTGCATGTCGATGAGTATGACAACCGGCAGGAGCCATAGGAGTTGTCCTAATTTATTGTATGACCTGCGTGTCATTAAACAACGCCATGTAATTACTTTACTTTATTGCTAACCGGTAGCCATAGTAGTAGAAGTAATAGTTGGCGAGACAACTTCATGAAGACACGATGATGGATATCATGATGATGGAGATCATGGTGTCATGCCGGTGACGATGATGATCATGGAGCCCCGAAGATGGAGATCAAAAGGAGCAAAATGATATTGGCCATATCATGTCACTATTTGATTGCATGTGATGTTTATCATGTTTATGCATCTTATTTGCTTAGAACAACGGTAGTAAATAAGATGATCCCTCATTAAAATTTCAAGAAAGTGTTCCCCCTAACTGTGCACCGTTGCGAAAGTTCGTCGTTTCGAAGCACCACGTGATGATCGGGTGTGATAGATTCTTACGTTCACATACAACGGGTGTAAGCCAGATTTACACACGCGAAACACTTAGGTTGACTTGACGAGCCTAGCATGTACAGACATGGCCTCGGAACACAAGAGACCAAAAGGTCGAGCATGAGTCATATAGTAGATACGATCAACATGAAGATGTTCACTGATGATGACTAGTCCGTCTCACGTGATGATCAAACACGGCCTAGTTGACTCGGATCATGTAATCACTTAGATGACTAGAGGGATGTCTATCTGAGTGGGAGTTCATAAGATGAACTTAATTATCCTGAACATAGTCAAAAGATCTTTGCAAATTATGTCGTAAGCTCGCGCTTTAGTTCCACTGTTTAGATATGTTCCTAGAGAAAATATAGTTGAAAGTTGATAGTAGCGATTATGCGGACAGTAGAAAGCTTATGTCCTTAATGCACCTCTCAGTGTGCTGAACCCCAAACGTCGTTTGTGGATGTTGCGAACATCGGACATACACGTTTTGATAACTACGTGATAGTTCAGTTAAACGATTTAGAGTTGAGGCACCAAAGACGTTTTCGAAACATCGCGGAACATATGAGATGTTTCGAGGGCTAAAATTGGGATTTCAGGCTCGTGCCCACGTCAAGAGGTATGAGACCTTCGACGATTTTCTTAGCCTGCAAACTAAGTGAGAAAAGCTCAATCGTTGAGCTTGTGCTCAGATTGTTTGAGTGCGACAATCACTTGAATTGAGTGGGAGTTGATCTTCCAGATGAGATAGTGATGTTTCTCCGAAGTCATTGCCACCAAGCTGCTAGAGCTTCGTGATGAACTATAACATATCAAGGATAGATATGATGATCCTTGAGGTATTCACGATGTTTGACACCGCGAAAGTAGAAATCAAGAAGGAGCATTAATTGTTGATGGTTGGTGAAACCACTAGTTTCAAGAAGGGCAAGGGCAAGAAGGGACACTTCATGAAACGACAAATCAGTTGCTGCTCGAGTGAAGAAACCCAAGGTTGAACACAAACCCGAGACTAAGTGCTTCTGTAATAAGGGGAACAGCCACTGGAGCAGAATTACCCTAGATACTTGGTAGATAAGAAGGCTGGCAAGGTCGATAGAAGTATATTGGATATACATTATGTTAATGTGTACTTTACTAGTACTCCTAGTAGCACCAGGGTATTAGATACCGGTTCGGTTGCTAAGTGTTAGTAACTCGAAATAAAAGATACGGAATAAACGGAGACTAGCTAAAGGTGAGCTGACGATGCGTGTTGGAAGTGTTTCCAAGGTTGATGTGATCAAGCATCGCACGCTCCCTCTACCATCGAGATTGGTGTTAAACCTAAATAATTGTTATTTGGTGTTTGCGTTGAGCATAGACATGATTGGATTATGTCTGTCGCAATACGGTTATTCATTTAAGGAGAATAATGGTTACTCTATTTATTTGAATAATACCTTCAATGGTCTAGCACCTAAAAGGAATGGTTTATTGAATCTCGATCGTAGTGATACACATTTTCATGCCAAAAAGGATATAAGATAGTAATGATAGTACCACTTACTTGTGGCACTGCCATGTAAGTCATACTGGTGTAAAACGCATGATGAAGCTCCATGTTGATGGATCTTTGGACTCACTCATTTTTGAAAAGTTTGAGACATGCAAACCATGTCTATTGGTGTATACGCATGAAGAAACTCCATGCAGATGGATCGTTTGGACTCACTTGATTTTGAATCACTTGAGATATGCAAATCATACCACATAGGCAAGATGACTGAAAAGCCTCGTTTTTCAGTAAGATGGAACAAGATAGCAACTTGTTGGAAGTAACACACTTTGATGTGTTCAATCCAATGAGTGTTGAGGTATGCAGTGAATATCGTTATGTTTTACTTCACAGATGATTTAAGTAGATACTGTATATTTACTTGATGAAACACAAGTCTGAATTATTGAATGGTTCAAGTAATTTCAGAGTGAAGTTGAAGGTCATTGAGACAAGAGGATAAAATGTCTATGATATGATCATAGAGATGAGTATGTAAGTTACGAGCTTTGGCACACAATTAAGACATTGTGGAAATTGTTTCACAATTAATACCGCCTGGAACACCATAGTGTGATGGTGTGTCCGAACCTCATAGTTGCACCCTATTGGATATGGTGCGTACCATGATGTCTCTTATCGAATTACCACTATCGTTCATGGGTTAGGCATTAGAGACAACCACACTCACTTTAATAGGGCACCACGTAATTCCATTGAGACGACACCGTTTGAACTATGGTTTGGAGAAACCTAAGTTGTCGTTTCTTAAAAGTTTGGGGCTGCGACGCTTATGTGAAAAAGTTTCATCGTGATAAGCTCGAACCCAAAACGGATAAATACATCTTCATAGGATACCCAAAATGGTTGGGTATACCTCCTATCTCAGATCCGGAAGCAAAAGTAATTGTTTCTAGAAACGGGTCCTTTCTCGAGGAAAAGTTTCTCTCAAAAGAATTGAGTGGGAGGATGGTGGAGACTTGATGAGGTTATTGAACCGTCACTTCAACTAGTGTGTAGCAGGGCACAGGAAGTTGTTCCCGTGGCGCCTACACCAATTGAAGTAGAAGCTTATGATAGTGATCATGAAGTTTCGGATCAAGTCACTACCGTACCTCGTAGGGTGACAAGGATGCGTACTACTTCAGAGTGGTACCCAATACTGTCTTAGAGGTCATGTTGCTAGACAACAATGAACCTACGAGCTATGGAGAAGTGATGGTGGGCCCGGATTCCGATGAATGGCTCGAGGCCATAAAATTCGAGAAAGGATCCATGACTTTGGAAGAAATACTTCATGGTCGTAAGGCCATTGGGTACAGATGGATTTTAAAAGGAAGACAGACAATGATGGTAAGAATCACCATTAAGAAAGCTCGACTTGTCGTTAAGATGTTTTCCGACAAGTTCAAGGAGTTGACTACGGTGAGGCTTTCTCACTCGTAGAGATGCTAAGAGTCTATTGGGGTTGGATTAGCAGTTACTGCATTATTTATGAAATCTTGCAGATAGAATGTCAAATAACCATTGTTTCCTCGACAGTTTTCTTGAGGAAAGGTTGTATGTGATACAACCAGAAGGTTTTGACAATCCTGAAGAACGCTAACAAATATGCAAAACTCCAGCAATCCTTCTAAGGACTGGAGTAAGCGTCTCGGAGTTGGAATGTACGCTTTGATGAGATAATCAAAGATTTTGGGTTTATACAAAAGTTTATGAGAAACTTGTATTTCCAAAGAAGTGAGTGGGAGCATTATAGAATTTCTGATGAGTATATGTTGTTGACATAGTGTTGATCAGAAATGATGTAGAATTTCTAGAAAGCATATAGGGTTATTTGAAAAGTGTTTTTCAATGGAAAACCTGGATTAGGCTACTTGAACAATAAGCATCAAGATCTATAAGATAGATCAAAATGCTTAATAATACTTTCAATTGAGCACATACATTGACATGATCTTGAAGGTGTTCAAGATGGATCAGTCAAAGAAGGAGTTCTTGCCTGAGTTGTAAGGTATGAAGTTAAGAGTTAAAGCTCGACCATGGCAGAAGAGAGACAAAGGACAAAGGTCGTCCCCTATGCTTCAGACGTAGGCTCTATAGTATGCTATGCTGTGTGCCGCACCGGAAGTGTGCCTTTCCATGAATCAGTCAAGGGGTACAAGAATGATCCAGGAACGGATCATTGGACAGGGTCAAAATTATCCTTAGAGGGATAAGGAAATGTTTCTCGATTATGGAGGTGATAAAGAGGTCGGCGTAAAGGGTTACGTCGATGCAAGCTTTAACACCTATCCGAATGACTTTGAGTAGCAAACCGGATACGTATAGTGGAGCAACCATTTGGAATAGCTTCAAGTGGAACGTGGAAGTAGCATTTACAATATTACATAGAGAATTGCGAAGTACATACGGATCTGAATACTGCAGACCCGTTGACTAAACTTCTCTCACAAGGAAAACATGATCAAACCCCAGAATTCATTGAGTCTTAATCACATGGTGATGTGAACTAGTTTAGTGACACTCTTTGGATGTTGGTCACATGGCGATGTGACCTATCAGTGTTAATCACATAGCGATGTGAACTAGATTATTGACTCTACTGCAAGTGGGAGACTGTTGGAAATATGCCCTAGAGGCAATAATAAATTAGTTATTATTATTATATTTCCTTGTTCATGATAATCGTTTATTATCCATGCTATAATTGTATTGAAAGGAAACTCAGATACATGTGTGGATGCATAGACAACACCATGTCCCTAGTAAGCCTCTAGTTGACTAGCTCGTTGATCAATAGATGGTTACGGTTTCCTGACGATGGACATTGGATGTCGTTGATAACGGGATCACATCATTAGCAGAATGATGTGATGGACAAGACCCAATCCTAAGCCTAGCACAAAGATCGTGTAGTTCCTATGCTAAAGCTTTTCTAATGTCAAGTATCATTTCCTTAGACCATGAGATTGTGCAACTCCCGGATACCGTAGGAATGCTTTGGGTGTACCAAACGTCACAACGTAACTGGGTGGCTATAAAGGTGCACTACAGGTATCTCCGAAAGTGTCTGTTGGGTTGGCACGAATCGAGACTGGGATTTGTCACTCCGTGTAAACGGAGAGGTATCTCTGGGCCCACTCGGTAGGACATCATCATGTGCACAATGTGACCAAGGGGTTGATCACGGGATGATGTGTTAGGTAACGAGTAAAGAGACTTGCCGGTAACAAGATTGAACAAGGTATCGGCATACCGACGATCGAATCTCGGGCAAGTACAATACCGCTAGACAAAGGGAATTGTATACGGGATCGATTGAGTCCTTGACATCGTGGTTCATCCGATGAGATCATCGTGGAACATGTGGGAGCCAACATGGGTATCCAGATCCCGCTGTTGGTTATTGACCAGAGAATGTCTCGGTCATGTCTGCATGATTCCCGAACCCGTAGGGTCTACACACTTAAGGTTCGATGACGCTAGGGTTATAAAGGAAGTTTGTATGTGGTTACCGAATGTTGTTCGGAGTCCCAGATGAGATCCCGGAAGTCACGAGGAGTTCCGGAATGGTCCGGAGGTAAAGATTTATATATGGGAAGTCCTGTTTTGGTCACCGGAAAAGTTTCGGGTTTTATCGGTAACGTACGGGACCACCGGGAGGGTCACGTGGGTCCACCAAGTGGGGCCACCGGCCCCGGAGGGCTGCATGGGCCAAGTGTGGGAGGGGACCAGCCCCAGGTGGGCTGGTGCGCCCCCCCCACAAGGGCCCAAGGCGCCTAGGGTTGGGGGAGGGGGCGCACCCACCTAACTTGGGGGGCAAGTTTCCCCTCTCCCCCCCCCTTGGCCGCCACCCTAGATGGGATTGGGGGCAGCCGCACCCCTTGGGGTGGAAACCCTAGAGGGGGCGCATCCCCCTCCCTCTCCCCTATATATAGTTGAGGTCTTGAGGGCTGCCAACACATGAGTTTCTCCCCATCTTGGCGCAACCCTACCTCTCTCCCTTCTCCTCTCCCGCGGTGCTTGGCGAAGCTCTGCAGGATTGCCACGCTCCTCCACCACCACCACGCCGTTGTGCTGCTGCTGGACGGAGTCTTCCTCAACCTCTCCCTCTCTCCTTGCTGGATCAAGGTGTGGGAGATGTCACCGGGTTGTACATGTGTTGAACGCGGAGGTGCCGTCCGTTCGGCACTAGGATCTCCGGTGATTTGGATCACGACGAGTACGACTCCTTCAACCCCGTTCTCTTGAACGCTTCCGCTTAGCGATCTACAAGGGTATGTAGATGCACTCTCCTTCCCCTCGTTGCTGGTTTCTCCATAGATAGATCTTGGTGACACGTAGGAAAATTTTGAATTTCTGCTACGTTCCCCAACAAGAGGAAGTGTCACCGGTGCACCACCCATCTCGCGGGTGGAGTCGCGGGGAGAGGGAGCATGGGGCCTGATTCCGGGGGACCCTCGTGGAATCATGTTAACCGGAGTTGCTCCCACGCCCTGCGCAAGATCGGGGCGCTGGGGGCTGCGCGCATGCGTCAAGCTGGAGTCCTTGGGGAAGCCTGCCTCCCAAGGTTTCGCCTTCGTGGGGGCCCTGCTAAACCCCAGCCATGAGAAAACACGGCGCGCTAGGAGGTCAAGAGCAAAGGTACTTACTCATCGGCAGCCACGTATCTCCTCGGCTTCAGCGGCCGATGGGTGTCGTCGTTGCGGCACAGGGACCTCTTCCTCTTCAGGAGCGACTCGAGGCACAGGCGGCGCCGACCAGACCTCGACGGGTGATCCTCTGGAGGGGGAGCGCTCGGTGTGGCATCTGGAGCGGGGGTCCCAAGGGCAGGGGCACCCGGCGAGACCTTCTGGCTCACGGCTCCGGGGCCGTTGGTGAGCTCCTCGCCGTCAGCAGCCACTCTGGAGCCACCATCTCGGGCGTCAGAAGCCCCTGCCTCTGGAGCTTGGGGTTGCATCAGTTCCACGGTAGCTCCTTCCAGGGCCCCAAAAGCCTCGGCCTCCTGAGCCTCTAGCGGGGCCAGGCCTCCGGAGGAGCTCTCGACAACTGATGGAGGCGCACTCCCCCTGCCTCCACACTCGGGGCGCACGCGGCATGGTCGATCAAGAGAGGAGCCACGAAGACGGGGTTCTTGCGGGGGCATCCTCGGGAAGCAACCCCCACTCGTCAAACAGAGGCATCTGCCCCCGCGAAGGCTGCCTTGTTCGAACACAGATAGAGAAGGCAGCCACCCCCCAGAAGGTCAGCAGGCTCGGACTCACCCGGCAGAAGCTTGAGCACCATGCCCAAGGTGTCAGCAGCAAGCGACGGCCTCTGCAGCCTCATCGGATCTCCGACGCATGTGAAGTCCCACATCGGGCGAGAATGGCGCTGGAGGGGAGCAATGCGCTGCTTCACGCATTCCTTCACCACCATTGGCGCTGTCACCTCCAGTTCCTGAAGCCTCGCCAGTCTCTTCCAGATGAAAGCAAGACGTCGGTTGGAGAGCCTCTCATGGCACCAGCCAGAGCTAGGCGAGGCCGGCGCCCAGGAGTCAAAAGCAGGGGGCTGAACGCGCGGGCATCCATAAGAAGCCACTGCTTTTGGAATTCCTTCGCAGCAGGCGAGAGCTCGAAGTCAATCGCCGAACCAGTGGTCGCAGCCATGGCTTCAAAGGTCGCGCACCCAGAGCATTGCGGGCATCGACCAACCGAAGCAAGAAGAAATGGAGAAACAAGGCCACAGAGGGAGTGATGCCTACCATGGCCTCGCAGACGAGGCGAAGATGGCAAGAAGGATGACGGAACGGGGGTCCAGATGCAACAGATGGATCTAGTAATGCGACGTCACAGCGTTGAAGAAAGGGGAGAAAGGAGGAATCAACCCAGCAAGAAGAACATGGAGATGGATGGAGATCTCGGTGGCGCTCATCTCTCAGGTTCGCCAAGATGCAGGAGGAGGCGCTCCTCATTGATCACCATCTCCCTCCCCTCATTGGAATTGGCAGCGAGCGCATGGAAAACCTTGTCCAGCCCCTCCTCATTGATCACCATCGACTGCTCAAGGGCTGGCTCCAGGGCCGGTGAAGGACTGGCTGGGGCGAGCGGCTTCTCCTTCTTATTCCTCGGCTTGGGGGCCATTGCGAGTACTAAAAGAGGGCAAGGCGTCGGCGCCGGATCTATAGACACGGCGGCAAGATTGGGAAGGAGCAAACAAGGGCCAATCATGGTAATTTGCGAAGGGCGAGCTGCACTGGCAACGGGCGGCTTCTGGGTCTGCCGGATATCAAGGCGGCATGGGGAAGTGGAGACGCCCACATCCCGTGAACCACCACGTGTCTTCAAGGCCGCAGGCTGTTAGGGCCTGCGGTGCTCCGCCCTTGCCCTTTGGCTTCGCCTGGAAGCCAAGTCCAAGCGCGCCTTGGGCCCAGGGGCTACTGTCGGCGTCCTGGATTCGGGGGTATCCAGCCCTGCCTGCCTGCGGCCCACCACGTGGCTTCATCGACGACCTGATACGGCCCAGCTCCAACACTAGCACTACAAGACCCTCGTGAGGAGCCAAGCCTCGCGAGGCGGACAGCGCCAAGACCCCCGAGGGGACCTGCCTCCTCAGGTTGGCTCCTGAGGGGCGGATAGTTCTATGCAGGTCACCTCACGAGGCTCAGCTGACGTGAGCCATGACGACCAAGGCCAGGCGACGCTAGGCGGGAACAGAGCGCAGGTTTCCTCTTTGGTGCAAAGGAGGCAAGCCACAGGTGCGGAGTCCCGAGGAAGCAGCCAAAGGTTTCCATTCTGGTGCAATGAGACCAAGACCGCCAGGACGACAGGACGGAGGTCATCGACGAGCCCACCACAGCGTAACTGTCAGGACCCCGACTCAATGGCACACCGATCTAGCATGTAACACCTCATATCACTTTGCGGCCTCACGCACGGTATTCCCACGGGTGTCGCCTTACCAGGCCCGGGACTGTTTGCGCCTTTTGGAACACGTATATGATAGTGTTGCTAGCATCCATATGACAAGGAGCCCAGGCTGACATGGCTAGGTGTGAACCCAGAGTGGCACTAACTTACAGGGACAGGCATACATGACCCAGCAATGAACGTGTCGGTCATCAGCGAGTGAATCCGGCCTGTAGCAACTGGGCTAGCAGGACTCCGGTAAACCGGGCTGTAGCAGGCTAACAGGACTCCAGTAGACACCGCGTGACATTTCCCCGAAGGGATAGTCACAGGAACGTAGGACACATGCCGGCCAGCCTAAGTGTTCCGGAGCAGTAGCAAGCTACCAAGGCTCAGTGGAAGCACTAGGAGACATTTCCCGGTAAGAGAGGCTACCAAGGATAAACAACTAGATAGTTAGATCCCACACATACCGATCATTTCAATAACATACACACAACATGCTCGATATGTGCAAATACAACATGGCATCACAACATGACTCTACAACTCAAGTATTTTATTCAATAGGCTCCGAGGAGCGAGATATTACAAACATGGGTCTCTCGACCCAGCATTCAGAGCATAAAAATCAAAGCACAAACGGAAGCGTAACATGTCTGGGTACAGACATCGATAAATGAAAAAGGCTGAGAAGCCTGACTATCTACCAGATCCTGCCGAGGGCACAAGATCGTAGCTGAGGTAACAAGCTAAACGTCGAAGTCCACGCGGAACTACTAGTGAGACATGAGTCTCTCTGCAAAAACATAAAATAGGCAAACGTGAGTACAAATGTACCCAGCAGGACTTACATCAGAACTAACTACATATGCATCATTATCAACAAAGGGGGTGGTGGGGTTTAACTGCAGCAAGCTAGCTTTGACTCAGTGGCTATCCTGAACTACGACTGCAAGTAACTCTTTTGAGGTGGCGCACATGAGTCCACATATTCACCATATCAATACACCACTATGGATCCGCTCTCGTCTACCTACGAGAACGCCATCCATAGCACTCACGCTTATCTTGCGCATTTTAGAGTATCCACTTCAAGTTATCTATGAACTGTACAGGCAACCCAGAAGTCCTTTACTGCGGACATGGCTATTCGAATAGATAATGTTAACCCTGCAGGGGTGTACTTCTTCACACATGCTCTCACCACTTATCGCCGTTTACACGACATGTACTCGGCAACCTTCAAGCGGAAGCCCAGCGAGGGTGTCGGCCACGACCTGACTAACCACACAAGTCTCTCGTCCAGGTTTATCGCCTATTCGGGTTCCATCCGCAAGGAGATCCGGCCGGGGTGTCGCTCACGGCCCCAAACGATGTGTGCAGGGTTCCCAAGCCCACCTCGACGGGTGGATCTACGCTTGGTACACCGTGCCATGGTGCCTAGTCCGTCCCAAGCCCACATGTACCGGGTGCCACTTGGTAGACTACTAACACAACCTACAAACACCAAAAACAAGCTGCAACTCCTGGACAGAGATCGGGTTGATTAATAAGTCGAGAGGGGCACTTAAGCATTCCAATGTGTGGTAGTAACTGTTCATGGATCACAAACACAGAACTCAGTTCCTGAGGACGGCTTCAATGAGACAACCCAACATGTACTCCTACATGGCCTCTCACAACTACCTTTACCAAATCGTGTTCACACACTTAGCTCACACACAGTAGGACATGTTCACCACTTTCCAATTCATTCCCGATGAATCAGACCTGACTCAACTCTAAGCAGTAGCAGGCATGACAAACAAGCATGAATGAGTAGGCACATCAGGGCTCAAACAACTCCTACTCATGCTAGTGGGTTTCATCTATTTACCGTGGCAATGACAGGTCATGCAAAGGAAAGGGGTTCAACTACCGCATCATGTAACACATGTATCGTGGTTGTCCTAATGCAGTAAAAGAGAGCAGAAGCGAGAGAGTGGGATTGTATCAGAATGAACACGAGGGTTTTGCTTTCCTGGCACTTCTGAAGATAGTATAACTCTTCATCGGTGTCATCGAACTCATTGTCGGTACGTCGTCTACTGAGAGGGGGCAAACACCGACAAACAAGGAGGAACACAATCAATGCAATGCATAATATGATGCATGATCATGACATGTCAATATGCTGTGATTTGAGCTAATGCAACTAGCAACAGGTTAAATGAAGTTGGTTTGAACCCTAGGTTCAAATTCAAACTCCATATGTGGATATTCAAATGCCATTTATATGATTTGTCCTAAACAACAGCTATAAGTTGTTCTAACATGCATGAAAATGGTACAGATGGATAGATTGGATTTTTCTGATCATTTTTCAGATATAAATTATTTCATTCTTAGTTACGATTGAATTTATATGAATTTTGAAGTTTTGGATAATTTTTTCTGAAATTTCCTGAATAAAATTAATCCGGAAAATGAGTTATTGCGTGAGCACTGCGTCACTATGACATCAACTGGTCAACAGAGTTGGCCATGTCAAACCTAACGTGTGGGGCCACATGTCAGTGGCACAGGGCTGTTTAGCTCGCTGACGGGTGGGCCAGGTCAACGGACACGTCAGCGGGGTCAACCCTGACGTGTGGGTCCCGCTGGGTTAATGTAAACTAAACAGGAAATAAAACCCGGGGTTAATTAGGGCATGGGGCCCATCCGTCAGTGGCACCAGCTTAAGTTAACTATGGTTAGCTGCTAAACTAATGACGCCATGCCGGCCACCAGTGTTTAACCACCGGCGACCTCAGATTGTGGCGGTGTCCGCGTCGGGATTGCGCTACAGGGCACGGTTTGGGGCGTGGTGGGGTTCTACGGGTTCCTGGCATTACCGCGCTTCTAGTGGTGTTGGCAGGTGGCACCGGGGTGGCCGGAAAAGTGGCCGCCGACGAGGTTCGGGAGGCGCTACAGAGCACGGGAGGAGGCGCTACAGGGAGGCGCTACAGAGCACGGGAGGAGGCGCTACAGGGAGGCGCTACAGAGCACGGGCATTCTCAGGGAGGCGCTACAAAGCACGGGAGGAGGCGCTGCGGGTGTCTACAGGCTCGGGAGATCGTGGTGAGCATGACGGTGTGCTCGGGCTCGAGCTGCGGTGGCTGTGGCCACGGCGGCGAGAAGCCTGACGGTGGCGTGCGTCGGTCTCCGGCGGAACGACGGCTACGGCGTGAAAACGACGCACAGAGGAGGGGGGTTGGGGGAAGAAGCTCACGGAGAGTGCAGGGGGCGTCGAAGCGGGCTCGGGGAAGGCTTAGAGTAGACGGCACGACCATGGCGATCTTGGCTTCCCAAGGTCGAAGACGACGACGGGGAGAGCATTCGGGGGCGTCCGACATCGAGTGAGTCGACGGGGAGGACGAGGGCGTCGAGGCGGAGGCCATGGACAGATCGGCGAGGCGAGTAAGGGCCCGTGGGCGTGGCTACGGCGAAGGGTGGCGACGACAGCGCTCGGGTGTGTTCGGGAGGGAGACTAGAGGTTGAGGTAGAGAGCAGAGAGCGAGGGGAGAGGCAGAGGGGGCTGCGGGGCATCTCCAGACGCGTCGGGGGCGCCTCAGTGGCAAGCAGGAGGTGGCCAGGGGCGCCGCGCGGGCGACAGGCAGCAGCCTGCCTGCTCTGGCAAGAGGAGGAAGATGACAGGGAACCCCTGGTGGGTGGGCTGGCTTTGCCCAGCTGGGCTGCTACAGTGGTGGGCTAGCTGGGCTGCCAGGTAAGTCTTTCTCTCTCTTTTCTTTAATTCTGTTTTCTATTTTTGTAGTTTGTTTTTGATCCAGTTTTAAAACCAAATCAATTTTATAAATCCTGAAAATATTCATGAGCACTTTCTGAATTATTTCCAACATTATTTGAGCATTTAAATTATTTATAGTGTTTAAATGCCCAAAGTCAAATACAATATGATTTAATTTAAAAATCCAAAAATGATCTAATAATATATTCATCATTTTTTGCAGAGGTTTCCACCTTAACCAGAAATCATGAACTTTTCTTAGGGACTTTTTGGGTTTATTGAAAAAGATTTTAATCCACCCTAGTTGAGTTGATTTAATGCTAGGGTTTGAACATCCCCATTTTAAGTTAAATAAAATTTAAACATGATGCACACATGAAGCTAGCCTAGTGCAAAGCCAGAAGCTAGGGATGTGACAGTCACGACCAGAGGCTTTTCGCAGGCAAAGACTACTTTTGTCAGAATAGACTGTACTACTTGTCCCCTTTCAAATCCGGCAGTTGTGGGATCCCTTCCCACCCATATTTGGGAAGAGGACCAAGGCCACTATAAAGTGGACTAGCCACCATCATAGAGAGGGGCGGAATCAGAACAAGTAAAGCTAGCATACACCACACCAGCTCAAGAACACCTCACCTCCTGAGGCTTGTTCATCCACTATACTAGCTCATCCTCAGCCCTTCGAGGAACTCCACCAAAACGCTAGAGTAGGGTATTACACCACAACGGTAGCCCAAACCAGGATAAAATTGTCGTGTCTCTTTGTCCCTTTGAGCTTGACGCGCTAGGCTTAGGAGGTTCATGAGTAGGCAGTCTGGGTAGGTTGAGATCTCCGCACACACCCCAGAGTTTGAACCTCTCAAGGGTTTTCAGATCCCATAATCCGACACCTGTGGCTTGTAACATAAAGCTTGTATTATTGTAATTTATGTCTAGAGTTGTGTTGTGATATCTGGCCATGAGTCCCTGATCTTGACCGTACACATTTGCGGTTATGATTAATGTACGATTGAATCGGGGGTGTCACATGCACGCGACAATCCACGGGGGTTGAGACGAATCCCGCCCTATGACGATTCACACAAACACATAGAGGTGTGACATACGTTTCTGAGTGATTTATTTATGTGCGAATTATCCTAATGAGCTGAATGATCTGATTGTCTTTGTTCTTCGTGCCTTGCAGTATTTACAAAAGATGTTATCGCCCGTACCAAATGGAGGATACCATGACGGGGACGTAGAGAGAGACCACAGTAGCGTCAAGGACAGCTACGCAGAGGATAGTGAGGAGGGAAGCAATGACTCAGAAGGAAGCGATGAGGTGGAGTCTTCTTCGTTCGTGGAGGTACACACAGAGCACCGCTCCATGCAGAACCAAGATCCAAGTGCATGTCCGAGCAAGACGGTGGCCTCGAGTGCCAAGAACCCGAAGCACACTCGGACATACATATCGGAGCCGACGGAGAAGGCCACCAAGCAGCTCAAGGTCACCTCGCCCAAACCTCGGAAGGCTCTGCCTAAGATCAAGGTTACCGTGCCTGTCACCTCAACATGAGTGCTGCATCTTTCTTTTTCGTCTCTGTGAACTTTTGGGCCTTTCTAACTAGGTGACACTTATGAACCAGGGTTGCTACCTCAACGACGTCACCCATGCAGAACGATGGAGACCGTGTTGAAGCCAAGTCAGCGGATGCAACCACCTCTCAGAAAGGTGGTGATTTCATTTTTGACATCGATCTATGATCCGACTGAATTGTGCGTCGTGACTGATGGTGTCGAGTGGACGTAGCACCTGCAGAGATCATCCACATCACGGACGATGATGAAGAACCACCGCAGAGGGACACCAGGAAGGGGACCGCACCTTCGACTGCCTCTCGGTGTCGGATGTTGGGTTTCGGCAGACCCTTAAGCTTCAAACTCTGGGGTGCGCATGAAGATCTTCCCCCTACTGATCCATGTCCGATTGCCTCGTGAGAATCTAAGCTAAAACGATGAGCAACACGGGGGACACAAGATTTATACTGGTTCGGGCCACCGTTGTGGTGTAATACCCTACTCGAGTGTGTGGTGTGGTGGATTGCCTCAGGGGCTGATGATGAACAGTACAAGGGAAGAACAGCCTCGCGAGAGGTTTTCTTGAGCTAGTGCGATGAACTGCTTGGGTGAGTTCTATCGCCTCTCTCTGATTAGGACTCGATGATCCCCCCATCTACTGTGGTGGCTAGATCTATTTATAGAGTCCCTGGTCCTCTTCCCAAATATTGAGCGGGAAGGGCGCCAACGACGGCCATTTTGAAGGGGAACATCTAGTACAAGTTATCCTGACTAAAGTTGGTCTTCGGCTGCCAAAAGCACTGGCGATGATGCTGTCTTGGGCTCCACGGTGACCTCCATCCTACTGCTCTGCCGGTCTTGGTTTCGTTGCACTGAAATGGCAACCTTTGCCTGATGCCTCGGTACCCCACGCCTAGGCTTGCCCCCTTTGCACCAAAGAGGAAACAAGGACACTGCGCAGGCCGGCGCCCGCATGGTCTCGATCGTCATGGCTTGCGTCACGAGCACCTCATGAGGTACCCTGCCTTGATATCTCCGCCTCCTCGCGAGCCTACCTGGCGAGGCTGTTCCTGAGCAAGTCTTGTGTCGTCCGCCCTGCGAGGCTTGGCCCCTCGCGAGGGTCATGAGTTTTGCGCTGATGAAGATGGGCCGTACTGGGCCACCACTTGAGCCACGCCGCAGGCCGCAGGCAGGCAAGTCTGGGGATCCCTGCTCCCAGAACGTCGACAGTAGCCCCCGAGCCCAAGGCACGCTTGGACTTGGCTTAGCGGAGAAGCGAAGGGGCAAGTGCGGGGCGCCGCGGGCCCCATCAGCCTGCGGCCTTGGGCGCCACGTGGCGGTTGATTGGACGTGGGTGCCTCCGCTTCCCCACACTGCCTGGGCAACTGCTCGACTTGACAAGTCCCCGTGTGCAGAAACGGTTCATGATTACCTGTGATCGTGGAGGCCGATCGTTGGCCTTCTCCGGTTATAAATGCAGGAGAGCGCAAGCCCCGGCTATACATCTTCCTCCTCGCTCCCTTCTTTCTCCCCATCTCAGCCGCTCGCCATCTTCTATATCGCCGCCAAAGAGGTTCTCGGCCACGGAGAAGGGAAAGGCTCGCCGGGAAGGGCCTGGCTCTCCCCCGCCCAAGCGCGGCCAGGGTCGTCCCCGCAAGCATCCTGCATCGCCCGTAGCAGCTCCCCGCGGTCACGGTTGCGATCTCCCGCGTGGTGATGGGCTCCTGGTGGGTGAGGGTAGGTGCGTCGTGGCTGCGCGGCCCCCAGGCTGTGCTTCCACTCGGCGGAGGTGCTGCCGGAGTTCGTCGTGTGGTTAGTGGACCCAACCGGCAGCTGGCTCCAGCTTCCCCACTTCTTCGCAGGTGAACTCCCGGCCGGTGCTCGTGGCGGCCTCTGGCTTCAGGCAGACGGTTGCTGCAGCAGGGCCTCCTAGGCCCCACTGGAGATCTCCGTCGTCGGGAATGTGACCCTGACCTGCGGATGGCGAATGTTTGCCCGCGCGTGCGGCCTGAGCCGGCGATGCACCCTGCATTTCAAGTTCGACGGCGACGCCACCCTCTACTTGAGGGTGTTCGGAGAAGACGGCCGCCGCGTTGGGTGCTGCCTCGAAGACGATGACGGCGGCTGGGTACCCAGCCTCGGCGATGGTCGGGACGAAGATGAAGGCGGGCACGTGGCCGGCGGCGTTCGCAACTCACCAAGCTTCGACGGCTCCCCTTCGGACGGCAACTCCTCCAGTGGTGGCCGCGACCAGCCCCCGCGTCATCGTGCTCGCCTTGAGGGAGGTAGCGGGTCAGCCTGCTGTCGTGCCTCGGTGAAGCATGAGGAGGGGTCTGACTGAGCTCCGGAGGCAATTCGAGGCCTCCTCACGAGTTGGTGCCGAGCGAGCCATGTCTATTTTGTTTTCCTCCCTTTCCTGCGCAAAGAGAGAGTAGCATAGGGCCCCGCAGGGGCATGCTGGACTGTTGCCATTAACTATTGTGCTATTTTCGTTATTCCCGTGCTGTGTTTTGGTGCCGCGCGCTCGCGTGTAGGAATTACTTAGCTCGGGGGGACTTGTCACAGTCTTCGCTTCTCGAGGCTGAGGCCTCGTTGCGTGCTTTGTGTCTTGCAAGGATTAGTTAGGAGAGGTAACTTCCGGCCTCGGTCGTGAGGGAAAATGGCTCAGGTCCTATGTTCGTGTCGCGATGCCCGTGGGGCACGGACCGGGAGGAGTGCTCCCGCGGTGGACTTGGATAGGAAAGCCTCACAAGAGGGGATCAGAAAACGCTCGCGAGGGCGCTCGCGTAGCCCCCTCGCGAGACTTGCGAGAGAGAAAAACGAGTCAAGTAGGCGACAAAGACAAAGAGTCACAAGTTGGGGACGATAACAATGCTAAAAGCAACTCCAATAAAACTTCAAATAGGGACGAACAAGCCAACTGCAGAAAGCAAATGAAAAAGCCGCGTCCGGCACCTAATCTAGTCTTCGACGTCTTCTCACCAGCGCGGAGCTAAGTGCTGCCACTGGGCGTGGGCGGGAGCCCCCGAGGCCCGAGGGCGGCTCTCCGGAGACTCCAGGGCGTGTACAGCCCCAACTCATTATTACGTGAGAGTGTCACGGGCGGCGAGCTTCACAGACATTGGCCTTCTTCACAGGCTCCGGGCCTTTCTCGGGGCAATGAGCTTCACATGCGTTGGCCTTCTTCACAGGCACAGGGCCTTTCTCGGTTCATCTAGCTTCACAGGCGTCGGGCCTTCTTTACAGGCGCTCGACCTTTCTTCAAGGGCAGAACTTCCGGAGGTGCTGGATGTTCCACGCGTTCGGGATGGGCACCCCCTCGTGAGTCTCCAAGCGTGCGGCGCCAGGTCTCAAGGGTCCTGGGGCGGATGCTGCGGCAGTGGTACCGCCGCAATGCCTATTGATATCTTGCAGCCCGAAGTGCAGCCTCCCGACAACGTTCCTCCCCCAGCACGAGGTCCACCCCTGCATGGTGTCCTGCTGTGCTCCGTCAAAAGCCAGGACCCGCGCGGAGCGATGCCTGACCTCGTGAGGAAGGACCGCCTCAGCACCGTAGACAAGGAAGAACGGGGTTTCGCCTGTCGACTTGGTAGAGGTTGTGCGGATAGACCATAGCACGGACCGAAGCTCGTCGTGCTAGCCCCAGCCGCAGGCCTCCAGCTTCTTCTTGAAGGTCTGGGTTTTGAGGCCTTTCAGGACCTCCGCGTTGGCGCGTTCAGCTTGGCCGTTGCTCCGAGGGTGTGCCACCGAGGCGTAGCATATCTGCGTTCCAAGGTTAGCACAATATGTTTTGAAGAGATTGCTGGTGAACTGCGAACCGTTGTCGGTGATGATGCGATTAGGCACCCCAAACTGGCTCACGAGGCCCTTGCTGAACTTGACCGCCGAGCCAGCCGGGATGGTGCGAACAGCTTCCACCTCTGCCCACTTTGTGAACTTGTCAATGGCGACGTAGAGGTAGCGGCAGCCCCCTGGCGCCCGAGGAAACGTGCCAAGGATGTCCAGTCCCCAAACAGCGAACAACCATGAGAGGAGAATGGTCTGAAGGCCCTGAGCCGGCTGATGGATCTACTTGGCATGGAATTGACAGGCTTCACAAGCCTTCACCAGCTCGATTGCATCGTTGAGTGCTGTTGGCCAATAGAACCCGCTGTGAAACGCCTTGCCGACGAATTTCCGTGAAGACGAGTGGTGCCCGCAGTCTTCACCATGAATGTCTGCAAGTAACTCTTACCCTTGCTCCCTGGAGATGCAACACAGGGAAACGTCATTCGGCCGCTTTCGATAGAGCTCTCCGTCTTGGATGCAGTAGGCCGTGGCCTGCCGCGCCACGCATTCCGCGTCCTCCTCCTTTTCTGGCAGAATCCCTTGCATCAAATAATCCTTGAACTCTGCGGTCCAACATCCCTCCTGAGGCTCCAGCGCCAGGAGCAGGCACGCTCCTGAGGTCGGGCCGCAGGCCGGGGCTCCTGAGGCAGGCGGCTGAGGGAGCTCCTCCCGAGGCTGCGCCGTGCTTGATAGTGATGGTTTCGCTGAAGGTTTGAAGAGTCGTTCCTCGAAGACGCCAGGCTCCTGAGGCAACAGCCTGGACGCCCTCCTAGCGATGTCATCAGCCTCTTGGTTGGTGCCGCAAGGCACATGCTGCAACTCCAACCCACAAAACTGTTTCTCCATCCCGCGGACCTCCGCAAGATATGCTTCCATGTGTTCGTCCTTCGGCTCGTACACCTTGTTGGAGAAGTTGATGAGGAGTTGTGAGCCGCCCTTGATGATGAGGCGCTTTACCCCCAAGGAGGCTGCAGCTTTCAAGCCTTCTATCAGGCCCTTGTACTCTGCTATGTTGTTGGGGACCTTCTCTCCATGCTGGAAGCAGAGCTGTACGACATAGTAGAGCTTGTCCTGAGTGGGAGATTTGAGCACTGCGCCAGCCCCCGCGCCATGTCGCGAGAACGCCCCGTCAAAGTACATGACCCAGTCGTCCGACGCTTCACTTCCTGGGGAAAGCAACCGATCCTCGCCCGCTTCGAGCCCTGGTGCCTCCATCCATTCTGCCACAAAA
Organism: Triticum aestivum; assembly: GCF_018294505.1. Taxonomy (NCBI): domain Eukaryota; kingdom Viridiplantae; phylum Streptophyta; class Magnoliopsida; order Poales; family Poaceae; genus Triticum; species Triticum aestivum. The sequence continues at coordinate 304,289,731 of NC_057795.1, forward strand.
TCTGCAAGTGCGGCTCCCTTGATGACCCTGGCCGTGCTGAATTCCAGCTGAAATGCTTGCAACTCGATGTTCCAATCAGCGACCCTTCCAGCTGAGTTGGGGCTCCTGAGTACCCTTTCCAAGGGATATGCCGAGACGCCCTTGATGGGATGGCCTTTAAAGTAGTGCCGCAGCTTGCGTGAGGCCACCAGCAATGCAAGGAGGAGCTTCTGGGGCATGGGGTATCGTGCCCTTGCATCCGCAGCACCGTGCTAATGAAGTACAAAGGGTGCTCGACGAGGTTGAGGGTGCTGGCGTGGCCTGCGTCTTCCAGAGGTCGAGGCGCCTCTCGAGGTGACGGAGCCCCCAGCGCTTGGTCGCCTGGTGAGGCCTCCTCCGCTCTGGGTGCATCCCCCTGCTGAGGCTGATCCCCATCTGCTATGGTCTTGGTCTTCACGAGGCTTTCTTGGCCTTGCTCCATTTCGGCCAGGGCTGCGGCTGGCGCGGCCTTAGCCCGGCGCTCCTCCCTAACCACCACCAGGGCTGCACTGGCGGAGTAGGGTGTGGCGTAGAGCACCAAGGGCTCCTGAGGGCGTGGAGCTACTATCACCGGAGGGCTGGTAAGGTACTTCTTGAGATCTTGGAATGCCTTGTCGGCCTCTTCAGTCGATTCGAACGGGCCCTTCTTCTTCATCAGCTTGAACAAGGGCAGTGCTTGTTCCCCCAGCTTGGAGATGAAGCGTCCCAGCGCGGTTACTCGCCCGACGAGCTTCTGCATTTCTCTGAGGGTCTTCGGCGGACTCATGTCTTCGACTGCCTTGACCTTCTCTGGGTTAGCCTCGATGCCCCTGTGGGATACGAGGAAGCCCAAGAGCTTGCCTGAGTGGACTCCGAACACGCACTTCTCCAGGTTGAGCCACAGCTCCACTTCATGGAGGCTCGCGAAGGTTTCTTCCAGGTCTTGTATCAGGGTTTTCGCCTCCCAAGACTTCACCATGATGTCATCGACGTAGGCCTCGACGTTCCTCCCGAGCTGCCGGCCCAAGGCGATGTGCATCAGTCGCTGAAAGGTCACGCCCGCATGGTGCAACCCGAACGGCATGCAGGTATAGCAGTATAGTCCACACGGGGTCAGGAAGGCCGTTGAGGGAGTCCTGGATTAGGGGGTGTCCGGATGGCCGGACTATGACCTTTGGCCGGACTCCCGGACTATGAAGATACAAGATTGAAGACTTCGTCCCGTGTCCGGATGGGACTTTCCTAGGCGTGGAAGGCAAGCTTGGCGATACGATATGTAGATCGCCTCCCATTTTAACCGACTCTGTGTAACCCTAGCCCTCTCCGGTGTCTATATAAACCGGAGAGTTTTAGTCCATAGGACGAACAACAATCATACCATAGGCTAGCTTCTAGGGTTTAGCCTCTCTGATCTCGTGGTAGATCAACTCTTGTACAACCCATATCATCAATATTAATCAAGCAGGAGTAGGGTTTTACCTCCATCGAGAGGGCCCGAACCTGGGTAAAAACATCATGTCCCTTGTCTCCTGTTACCATCCGCCTAGACGCACAGTTCGGGACCCCCTACCCGAGATCCGCCGGTTTTGACACCGACATTGGTGCTTTCATTGAGAGTTCCTCTGTGTCGTCACCTTTAGGCCCGATGGCTTCTTCGATCATCAACCACGACGCGGTCCAGGGTGAGACTTTTCTCCCTAGACAGATCTTCATGTTCGGCGGCTTCGCACTGCGGGCCAATTCTCTTGGCCATCTGGAGCAGATCAAAAGCTACGCCCCTGGCCATCAGGACAGATTTGGAAGTTTGAACTACATGGATAACATTCGCGGGGACTTGATCTTTGAAGGATTCGAGCCACGACCGAGCGTGCCGCACTGTCACGATGGGCATGATCTAGCTCTGCCGCCGGACAGCGCCCAGAGCGCCACTCAGGTGTCCGCTCCGACCATTAGCTCGGAGCCGACTGCGCTAGTCGGGGACGGACGGTTGGACGCCGCCCCGGGAGCTGCAATCTCTATGGTGATCGAGCCGAATACCAGCCTAGTCCTTTGTGAGGCCTGTGACTCCAAGATCCCGGACTCCTTTCCGAATTCCGGATCTCCCGCACCCCTTCCGATCGAACCCAGTTGGGCTCTGATCATGGAGTTCACCGCCGCAGACGTCTTTCAGCACTCGCCCTTTGGCAACATCCTGAATTCACTAAAGTCCCTCTCTTTGTCAGGAGAGCCCTGGCCGGACTATGGTCAGCAAGGTTGGGATGCGGACGACGAAGAAATTCGAAACCCACCCACCACCCACTTCGTAGCCACTGTCGATGATTTAACCGACATGCTCAACTTCGACTCCGAAGACATCGACGGTATGGACGCCGATGAAGGAGACGAACAAGAAACAGCGCATGTAGGGCACTGGACAACCACCTCATCACATGATGTATGCATGGTGGACATACCTAAAAGAAACGACGACGAGGATCAAAAGGGCGCAACGAGGGATCGTTCCCTCGAAAAGCAATCAAAGCGGCGGCGTAGGCACCGCGCCAAACCCCACCTCGACAGAGACCCAGCCATAGAGCAGAGCGAACCGCCGGACGACGAACATGCCTTCGAGCAACCGTCCGAATAGGGCAACTTGGATGAACAAACCGAACAACCCGTCCCCGGCGAATACAATAGTCTGGACGACCTCACGTTGGACAAGTTGCTGGAGCACAAGAACCTCCACCAAAGGCTCGTCGCCACTGTGCGTAGCCTGAAAAAGCAGAAGCGGAACCTCAAAACAGCGGAAGATGCACTCAGAATCAGATGGGGCAAAGTACTCAACACCGCACACAGGTACGGCGAAAATCACCACACAAAGAGCTATCTGAAGCGAAAATTACTACCGGAATTTGATGAGGAGGCCTTAGAGCCCCCACAGTCAAAAATCAAGGAAGCAACCAGGTCAGATAGACGACCCCACGACCGACATCGAGCGAAAAAGGGTGCCGCACTCAATCCGGCACGTGATCCGCACAAGGATTCACATCAAAAATACGACCCAACCAGATCTATCTACGGGCCAAGAAAGCAAGCTCTAGTAAGCAATGCAATGCAACAAATATTCGAACATCGCGGCACACCCAAATACAGGGGTGCCGCACATCCCCTATGTTTCACCGATGAGGTGCTGGACCATGAATTTCCAGCGGGATTCAAGCCTGTAAACATAGAGGCATACGACGGAACAACAGACCCTGTAGGCTGGATTGAGGATTATATCCTCCACATACACATGGCTAGAGGAGATGACCTCCACGCCATAAAATACTTACCCCTCAAGCTCAAAGGGCTAGCCCAGCATTGGCTTAAAAGCCCTCCCGAAAACACCATAGGAAGTTGGGATGAGCTCGAGGATGCTTTTCGGGCAAATTTTCAAGGGACCTATGTCCGACCTCCGGATGCAGACGATCTAAGTCATATAACTCAACAACCCGGAGAGTCAGCCCGGAAACTCTGGAACAGATTTCTCACTAAAAAAGATCAGATAGTCGGCTGTCCGGACGTCGAAGCCCTAGTAGCTTTCAAACATAGCGTTGAGACGAATGGCTCGCCAGACACCTCGGCCAAGAAAAGCCAAGAACAATGGCCGCATTGCCAAGCCTCATGACCCGCTTTTGCGCAGGAGAGGATAGCTGGTTGGCAAGAAGCAGCACCAGCGACCCAAGTACATCCAAACTCAGAAATGGAAACGGGAAACCGCGCCATAGCAAGGAACAGTGCCGGATCAAGGATAATAGCCTGAAGAGCACGACAGTCAACGTCGGATTCAAAAGCTCTCGGCAAAATCGGAAAAAGCCGCTCCCCAAAGATGACAGTGACGAGCTATCTAACCTCAACAAAATCTTGGACAAAATATGTCAAATCCACAGTACCCCCGGGAGGCATGCAAACCATACACACAGAGATTGTTGAGTCTTCAAGCAATCCGGCAAACTCAACGCCGAACACAAGGGACTCGACATACCAAGCGAGGATGACGGTGAATCCCACAAGAAGTTCCCACAAGAAGAACAAAAGAAGTTCACACAAGAAGTCAAAACAGTAAATTCACTTCATGTGACAAAATGAAAAAACATATTGGCGCCTACGGAGACACGCGCCATACGGCCTGTCCCAGAGGAATCCAGCCACTGGTTGTTACAACCAATCACCTTTGACCATCAGGATTACTCTAGAGGTATCCGGAATGCAGGCCGGACTGCCTTGGTCTTAGATCCGACAATTAACGGACTCCACTTTACACAAGTCCTAATGGACGGCGGCAGTGACTAAACCTACTATATCAGGACACAATCCGCAAAATGGGGTTAAACCCAGCAATAATCCGCCATGGCAACACTTCCTTTAAAGGGGTCACGCCAGGCCCAGATACCAATTGTATGGGTTCCCTCTCGTTAGAAGTTATGTTCGCCCCCCCCCCCGACAACTTCCGAAGCGAAATGCTAACCTTTCACATCGCCCCATTCATAAGTCGCTATCAAGCGCTACTGGGTCGCGAAGCTTTCGCCTGCTTTAACGCAATACCGCATTATGCATCCCTTACACTCAAAATGCCCGGTCCACGAGGCATCATCTCATTAAAGGGAAATATTAAATGTTCCCCGAGCACGTAGGATGGTGCGGCTACCTTGACAGCCGCACACTTACCCAGCTTTCTAATCAGAGCACATAAAAAGGTCGTTAAAGACCCCGGACATGGCTCGACGAGTCCGGCGTCAACATGCAAAGGCTTCATAGCCACATAACCCTATACAAGGGGCTCCGCACGACAATAAAGCTCAATCCTACCCATGTTTTTGTATTATACTTTGTTCATTTTAACATATATTTCTCGCACGATCAATTTTTCACTAAGTTCTTCTGTTTTGCAGAGGAACACCACGCTACACCCGTCCAAGATACGGCACAACGGAGACACAGGCGCAGACATGCAGCAGGGACCCGTTTCTAGGATTCTTTCCAGATTAAGACCCTGTGTAAACCTTTTTTACTGTCTCTTGTTGATAACATCCCCCGATTTTTGCTATAACCGAGGAGGAGGCTGGCGTCTTGGCATGCGGCCACGCCAGAACTTTGCGCGTACCTGGACACCAGGTTTTTTTATCAGGGGCCTTTGTGCGGCCCATTTTCATAAATACTGAATACCTTAGGGAGTGTTCGGCGTCGCGAGTTTGGCCTTATATGCATCAGCTCCGAATCATGTCTTCGGTCAAATGTTGGGTTTGCCCGGCTCCTGTGTTTTGCTGCCTTACGTTCCGCTCTATCGGCTAAGGCGGCACCAGGAGAACTACTGCGATTGTGCCCCGGTTCGGCTAGGCGAGCACCTCAGTAGAGAAAGCCAAAAACTGAGTGTCATGATATAGCGAGAGACTGGTCAACCACTCGATGACTTACCGGAATCTTTAGAATTCCTCCGCATTAACGAAGGGCCGTTTCCCGGTCAGGCACACACGCGCCCCGAATTCGGGCGAGCGCGGTGCCCCTAGGGGCTATTCAGTAGCCCCACTGTTAAACTTCTATGGCTAAGTGAAAGTGATAAAGCATTATAGTCCGGTTGCCTAGTTCGCTGCGCTGTCACCTCCTTTATAGGACCAAGACGTTGGATCAAGTGTGAAAAGGCGCCTTCTGCGAACACCCCCGCATTATATGCGTGGGGGCTGAAGCCAACGACTGCCATCTTTCAGGTTATATACACATATACATTAACGGCCGCACAGGAGGCATTCTAACTCTTGAAAGCACAAGTATAAAAAGCTTTTATATTCCATCAAAGTATTGTTTTACAATGGCACATGTCATTCAAACACAACATCCTTCGAGCACTGCGTCTCTATTAAACGAGCGCCCTGCAGAACTTCCTCAAAGTAGTGCTTGGCAGGTACTCGGCTTTCGTCCGAATCCTGGGATGCAACAACACTGGCCTTCATATCCGCCCAGTATGTCTTGACACGGGCAAGAGCCATCTGCGCACCCTCTATGCACGCTGACCTCTTCATTGCATCAACATGTGGCACCGAACCAAGGAACTGCTGCACCAAGCTAAAATAACTCTTCGGCTCTGGCTCTTCCGGCCACAGACGACTCGCGACGTACCTCATGGCGAGTCCGGATAACCTGTTCAGCTCCGCCCAAGCGGCCAAACGGTCAGATACCGAAAGTGGGCGCTCTGGATTATGGAACTGCGACCAAAAAAGTTCTTCCAATTCATGGTCACCCAGACTCCGGAAGTGTTCGGTCGCGTCTGCGGCACTCGCCGCCAAATCCAGTTAAGTGTTCGCCGCACTCCACTTCCGGTCTAACGGAGCATACTTAGGATCCCCGAACTTCATCCGCAGCATATAGGGCTTTCCAGCCGCGATATCTCCGGCCTGACGTAGCTCCTCTTTCATAGCTCTCATTGCAGAGCGAGTGTCCTTTGCCTCGGCAGTGACCTTTTCTAGGTCCTTCTGTGCCACCCTCTCTTCTATTTCAAGAAGCTTACAACGGTTGGCAGCATCCTTCAATTTTACAGCCATCTCGGCCATTTCTTTCTTGCTCTGGCAGTGAGCAGCCTGTTCGGCTTTTAGCTCTTCAGCCGCCTTCACGGCAGCCGCATCGGTTTTCCTCGCTTGCTCCTTGGCTCGGGCAAGTTCCGCCCGAAGGTTTTCCATGGCAGCGGCACCATCTACATTACGCACACATGTTATAAGGTACGAGCATCAAGCTCCTCTTTCCAGATGTCTTTGGAGACATTACATACCTTGTGCCTCGTCCAGCCGCTCATTTACAAGCGCGATGTCGGCATCTACCACGTCAAGTTGCCGCTTCAGCTCGGCAAATTCATCAGTCCGGCTAGCCACCGAACACCTTGCCGCCTACATAGGAAAGGCGACATATTATACCTGGGATTATGATCCTCTGCGTGCCGTCATTTTTGACAACACACAGAGTCTCAGGGGCTACTATCTATACAGAGCGCATTCTATATGCGGCTCTGTCAAAAGGTACATCTTTTCGCATACCTCAAAACCTGTCAGTAAACTCCTGGCGGCCTCGTACAATCCGCTTTCCACGGATGTAATCCTTCTAACCACCATGTTCATCAACACACGGTGTTCTTCTGAGATAGACGCTCGCCCGAGCAGATCCATCAGCTCCTCCGATCGTGCACCGGAAGGTGCCGAACTAGTCCGATGACCTTTTTCGAGCTCCGGATTTGAAAAAACCCTCGGAGACGACACCTCGGGGTCGCCCGCCTTGCAAGACGGTACAGCTGGAGGAGGCGTTTCGCTTTCCATCATCTCCAGACGAAGATCCCCTGAAGATGAGCTCTGTAGAGAAGGGTTGAGATCCGAACTACAAGGTAAAATTTCGGTTATCTTCCTCAGAAATAAAACAGGGATGTAACTCATTTTAAAACCCCTCTCTTTACTTACGGCTCGGTGGAGAGCTGATCCCCTTGGGGGCGCAATGCGGCCGGGGCACTCTCCGGCGCCGGACCCTCTGACAAAGGTCTCTTCCCCCGCTTTGAGGCTATCGCCTCCGGGTCTTCAGAGGCGTTCCTCTTCTTTCCTGGGATAGAGGAGTTCTCGACTCTTCCTTTCCTGACAGCCTCCTTCGCGGAGGCAGTAGCTTCTTTGTTCCCCTCTTCGCCCTCTTCAAAAGGCGCAATCTCCCGCATCCTGGTCAACACGGGATCCGGCGTGGTCTCGGGGAGGGGGTCCAGACACCTAATAAGCTTTGCTTCCGCTATCCACTCCTGTTCAAAGGATGGCTCTTTTGAGGTCGGCTTTATGATAAATATATGGATGGCGTGTCCGGGTATGGGGCTACTTACTTGAGTATCCGGGTGATTGCAGCTCAGGTCTGCGTCCTCGGACAAGTCCGGACACCTTGCTTGTGATCTGAAGAACAATTTGTACATCTTCACGGGTGTCGTGCCCATAAAGTGTTGGAGAGCTCGTGGCCCTTCCGGATTAAATTCCCACAGGCGGAGGGGGCGACGTTTGCAGGGCAGTATGCGGCGAATCAGCATAACCTGCGCCGCTACGGCCAAATTAATGTCTCTCTCTATGAGATCTCGAATGCGGCCCTGCAGCAAGGGCACGTCCTTGGACGGCCCCCAGTTAAGTCCTTTATTGACCCATGACGCTAGCCGTGGTGGGGGACCCACGTGAAAAGCAGGTGGCGTCGCCCATGTGGTGCCCTTGGGGGCTGTGATGTAAAACCACTCCTGTTGCCATAATCGAAACTCCTCTTGAAAAGAGCCCTCGGGCCATGGAGCATTGGCAATCTTGCTTATAATTGCACCTCCGCACTCAGCGTGCTGCCCCTCGATCATCTTTGGTTCTACCTTGAAGGTTTTAAGCCACAGCCCGAAGTGAGGAGTAACGTGGAGGAAGGCCTCGCAGACGATAATGAATGATGAAATCTGGAGGAAGGACTCCGGAGCTAAGTCATGAAATTCCAGCCCGTAATAAAACATGAGCCCCCTCACGAAGGGATCAATCGGGAAGCCTAGCCCCCGAAGGAAGTGAGATGTGAACACCACGCTCTCACCAGGCTGGGGAGTGGGAATAGCCTGCCCTTGAGCAGGCAGCCTATGCGGGATTTCGCTGGTCAGGTACCTGGCATCTCTAAGCTTTCGCACGTCTTCCTCCGTAACAGAGGAAGGCATCCACCGGCCTTGGAGGTCGGAGCCGGACATCATCAAAGGTCCGAAGCGCCTGGATCTGGAGCGTTGGGTGTTGGAACTCAAGGCGAGAGGCGGGCTTGATTGGATTGAAAAAGAGGAGGTGAGCCTTGGTCTCTTCATAAAGAGGTTGAATACCAAGAGCCCTCCCCATGACTGTTTGGGACTTATCTTCGATTAAAGAAGTCGTACCGATGGCGTGGTTGGGTTATCCACACCCGTATTGATGGGAATCCCGGAATAAGGGGACACAATCTCTGCTTTGACAAGATGTGCCAAAGAAACCGCCTCGCTAAACGCGCTGAGGTGGGACAGTAAAATGATTCGATTAAAGGTTTGGCTGTGGCATGACGTCACACTACGGAATACGTCAGCAGATTAGATTTGTGCAGATGTTATTCTCTCTACGATGGCATGTGGAACTTATTTTACAGAGCCGGACACTATCCTTGTGTTCAAACATCTTCTATGAAGTATTCGGAGGAGGAACGCGCCTTGCAATGCCGAAGAAAATTTGTGCGCCGGACTCGCCGTCATTGAAGCCTGGTTTTCAGGGGCTACTGAGGGAGTCCTGGATTAGGGGGTGTCCGGATGGCCGGACTATGACCTATGGCCGGACTCCCGGACTATGAAGATACAAGATTGAAGACTTCGTCCCGTGTCCGGATGGGACTTTCCTTGGCATGGAAGGCAAGCTTGGCGATACGATATGTAGATCTCCTCACATTGTAACCGACTCTGTGTAACTCTAGCCCTCTCCGGTGTCTATATAAACCGGAGAGTTTTAGTCCATAGGACGAACAACAATCATACCATAGGCTAGCTTCTAGGGTTTAGCCTCTCTGATCTCGTGGTAGATCAACTCTTGTACTACCCATATCATCAATATTAATCAAGCAGGAGTAGGGTTTTACCTCCATTGAGAGGGCCCGAACATGGGTAAAAACATCGTGTCCCTTGTCTCCTGTTACCATCCGCCTAGACGCACAGTTCGGGACCCGCCGGTTTTGACACCGACAACCGTTTTCTCCACGTCTTCTACCGCCATCTTGATCTGGTGATAGCTCGAGAAGGCATCCAGGAAGCACAACAGGTCACACTCGGCGGTAGAATCGATGATTTGGTCGATGCGAGGGAGTGGGAATGGATACTGTGGGCAGGCCTTGTTGAGGTTGGTGAAGTCGACACACATGTGTTCCTTTCCTCCCTTTTTTGGCGCAACAACAGGGTTGGCCATCCATTCTGGATAGCGAACATCGCGAATGACGCCTGCCGCCTCTAACTTGCAGGTTTCTTGGACAATGAAGGCCTACTTCTTGGTATATTGTTGCTACGTCCTGAGCTTGCGTTGGTTTTCCTCGAAGAGGAGAGGTTGATGCAGCAAAGTGTAGCATAATTATTTCCCTCAGTTTTGAGAACCAAGGTATCAATCCAGTAGGAGGCTCCTCAAAAGTCCCACGCACCTACACAAACAAACTGAGAACTCGCAACCAACGCAATAAAGGGGTTGTCAATCCCTTCACGGCCACTTGCAAAAGTGAGATCTAATAAAGATAGTATGATAACATAAATATATTTTTGGTATTATGTAAAATAGATGCAAAAAGTAAAGATGCAAATAAAGTAGATTGAAAGCAAATATGATATGAGATAGACCCGGGGGCCATAGGTTTCACTAGAGGCTTCTCTCAAGATAGCATAAGTATTACGGTGGGTGAACAAATTACTGTCGAGCAATTGATAGAAAAGCGCATAGTTATGAGATTATCTAGGCATGATCAGGTATATAGGCATCACATCCATAACAAGTAGACCGACTCCTGCCTGCATCTACTACTATTACTCCACACATCGACCGCTATCCAGCATGCATCTAGAGTATTAAGTTCATAAGAACGGAGCAAATCATTAAGCAAGATGACATGATGTAGAGGGATAAACACATGCAATATGATATAAACCCCATCTTGTTATCCTCGATGGCAACAATACAATACGTGTCTTGCAACCCTTTCTGTCACTGGGTAAGAACACCGCAAGATTGAACCCAAAGCTAAGCACTTCTCCCATGGAAAGAAAGATCAATCTAGTAGGCCAAACCAAACTGATAATTCGAAGAGACTTGCAAATATAACTCAATCATACATAAAAGAATTCAGAGAAGATTCAAATATTATTCATAGATAAACTTGATCATAAACCCACAATTCATCGGATCTCAACAAACACACCGCAAAAAGAGTTTACATCGAATAGATCTCCACAAGAGAGGGGGAGAACATTGTATTGAGATCCAAAAAGAGAGAAGAAGCCATCTAGCTAATACCTTGGACCCGTAGGTCTGTGGTAAACTACTCACAACTCATCGGAGGGCAAGGATATTGATGTAGAGGCCCTGCATGGTTACTTCCCCTCCGGCAGAGTGCGACAAGGCTCCAAGATGGATCTCACGGATATAGAAGGTTACGGCGGTGGGAAATTGTGTTTCGTGGTGCTCCTGGTGTTTTCGGGGTACGTAGGATATATATATAGGGGGAAGAACAGTACCGTCGGTGGCCGCCCGAGGGGCCACGGAGACAGGAGGAGCGCCCCTACCAGGGGGGGCGCCCTCCCTATGTCGTGGGTCGCTCTTGGAGCTTTCTTACCTTGCACTCCAGGCTCTCCGAAGCAGATTTTGTTCCAAATAATAACGCTCCCGAATGGTTTCATCTGTTTGGGCTCCGTTTGATATTCCTTTTCTTCGAAATACTAAAATACGGCCAAAAAAAGCAAATATGGGTTGGGCCTCCGGTTAGTAGGTTAGTCCCAAAAATGATATAAATGTGTAAAATAAAGCCCATAAACATCCAAAAGGGGTAATATAATAGCATGGAACAATCAAAAATTATAGATACGTTGGAGACGTATCAAGCATCCCAAGCTTAATTCCCGCTCGTCCTCGAGTAGTAAATGATAAAAAAGAAATTTTTGATGTGGAATGCTACCTAGCATAATTCATAACGTAATTTTCTTTCTTGTGGCATGAATGTTCGGACCCAAATGAATACAAAATAAAAGTTCATATTGACATAAGAAATAGTAATACTTCAAGCATACTAATCAAAGTAATCATGTCTTCTCAAAATAACATGGCTAAAGAAAGTTATCCCTACAAATCATATAGTCTTGCTACGCTCTATCTTCATCACGCAAAGTATTTAATCATGCACAACCCCGATGACAAGCCAAGCAATTGTTTCATACTTTAATAATCTCAAACTTTTTCAACTTTCACGCAATACATGAGTGTGAGCCATGGACATAGCACTATATGTGGAATAGAATGGTGGTTGTGGAGAAGACAAAAAAGGAGAAGATAGTCTCACATCAACTAGGCGTATCAACGGGCTATGGAGATGCCCATTAATAGATATCAATGTGAGTGAGTAGGGATTGCCATGCAACGGATGCACTAGAGCTATAAATATATGAAAGCTCAATAAAAGAAACTAAGTGGGGTGCATCCAACTTTCTTGCTCACGAATACCTAGGGCACTTTTGAGGAAGCCCATCATTGGAATATACAAGCCAAGTTCTATAATGAAAAATACCCACTAGTATATGAAAGTGACAACATATGAGACTCTCTAACATGAAGATCATGGTGCTATTTTGAAGCACAAGTGTGGAAAAAGAGATAGTAGCATTGTCCCTTCTCTCTTTTTCTCTCATTTTATTTTTTCTTTCCTTTTTTTCTTATTTTTTTCTTTTTCTTTTTCTTTGGCCTTTCTTTCTTTTTTCTTTTGGCCTTTCTCTTTTTTTTCTTTTCTTTCTTTTTTTTCTTTTTGTAAAGTCCGAAGTCTCATCCCGACTTGTGGGGGAATCATAGTCTTCATCATCCTTTCCTCACTAGGACAATGCTCTAATAATGAAGATCATCACACTTTTATGGATTTACAACTCAAAGCTAGAACAAGATATGACTCTATACGAATGCCTCCGGTGGTGTACCGGGATATGCAATGAATCAAGAGTGACATGTATGAAAATTATGAAGGTGGCCTTGCCACAAATACAATGTCAACTACATGATCACGCAAAAAGCAATATGACAAAAGTAATGTGTGTCATATGAACGGAACGGTGGAAAGTTGCATGGCAATATATCTCGGAATGGCTATGGAAATGCCATAATAGGTAGGTATGGTGGCTGTTTTGAGGAAGGTAAATAGTGGGTGTATGGTACCGGCAAAAGTTGCGCGGTACAAGAGAGGCTAGCAATGATGGAAGGGTGAAAGAGTGTGTATAATCCATGGACTTAACATTAATCAAAAGAACTCATATACTTGTTGCAAAAATTTAGAAGTCATCAAAAATCAAAGTACTATGCGCATGCTCCTAGGGGGATAGATTGGTAGGAAAGACCATCACTCGTCCCCGACCGCCACTCATAAGGAAGACAATAAATAAATAAAATTGTGCTCCAACTTCATCACAAAGCGGTTCACCATACGTGCATGCTACGGGAATCACAAGCTTCAAAACAAGAATTCTTTAAATTCATAATCACCCAACTAGCATGACTTTAATATCACTACCTCCATATCTCAAAACAATTATCAAGTATCAAGTTGATCATAGCATCCAATTCACTTTCTATGATAGTTTTTATTATACCCAACTTGGATGCTCATCATTCTAGGACCAACTTTATGATCATAGCAAATGCCATGCTGTTCTAAAAGACTCTCAAAATGATATAAGTGAAGCATGAGAGACTAGCAATTTCTTCAAAATTAATACACCGTCGTGCTCTAAAAGATATAAGTGAAGCACTAGAGCAAAAACTATCAAGCTCAAAAGATATAAGTGAAGCACATAGAGTATTCTAGCAAATTCTAATCAAATAGTCTTCTCCCAAAAGGTGTGTACAGCAAGGATGATTGTGGTAAACTAAAAATCAAAGACTGATATAATACATTATGCTCCAAGCAAAACACATATCATGTGGCGAATGAAAATATAGCTCCAAGTAAAGTTACCAATGAACGAAGACGAAAGAGGGGATGCCTTCCCGGGGCATCCCCAATCTTAGGCTTTTGGCTATTCTTGAATATCTTGGGGTGCCAAAGGCATCCCCAAGCTTACGCTCTTGCCGCCCTTTATTCCATAGTCCATAAAAGCTTTACCCAAAACTTGAAAACTTGACAACACAATACTCAACAGGAAATCTTATAAGCTCTGTTAGTGAAAGAAAACAAAACCACCACATAAGGTACTGCAATGAACTCATTATTTATTTATATTGGTGTTAAACCTAGTGTATTCCAACTTCTTTATGGTTTATAAATTAATTTACTAGCCATAGATGCATTGAAATAAGCAAACAACACACGAAAAACAGAATCTGTCAAAAACAGAACAGTCTGTAGCAATCTGTAACTAACGCAAAGTTCTAGAACTCTAAAAATCCTACCAAAATAGGAAGTCCTGAAATATTTGTCTATTGAATAGAAGCAAAAAGAATCAACGCAAAAGCGCGTTCCTGTGATTTAAAAAAATTATATTCGTGCGTGCAAAGTTTCTGTTTTCAGCAGAATCAAATCAACTATCATCGTAGGTTATCCTATAGGTTCTACTTGGCACAAACACTAATTAAAAGATAAAAACACATCTATCCAGAAGATAGATGCAAGATTTATTACTAAACAGGAGCAAAAACAAAAAACATAAATAAAAATTAGGTTGCCTCCCAACTAGCGCTATCATTTAACGCCCCTAGCTAGGCATAAAAGCAAAGATAGATCTAACGAGTGCCATATTTGGCACTAAATTCATAAGTAGCACGCATGATAGATTCATAAGGTAATTTGACTTTATTTCTTAGAAAGTGCTCCATGCCTTTCTTTAATGGAAATTGGAATCTAATATTCCCTTCCTTCATATCAATAATCGCACCAATCGTTCTAAGGAAAGGTCTGCCAAGAATAATAGGGCAAGAAAGATTGCAATCTATATCAAGAACGATAAAATCTACGGGCACCAAATTTCTATTTGCAATGATAAGAACATCATTGATCCTTCCCATAGGCTTTTTAATGGTGGAATCCGCAAGGTGCAAATTTAAAGAGCAATCTTCAAGATCGTGGAAACCTAGAATATCACATAGGGTTTTCGGAATCGTGGAAACACTAGCACCCAAATCACACAAAGCAAAACACTCATAATCTTTAATTCTAATCTTTATAGTAGGTTCCCACTCATCATTAAGTTTTCTAGGTATAGAAATTCCAAATTAAGTTTTTCATCATAAGATTGCATGAAGGCATCAACAATATGTTTGGTAAAAGCTTTATTTTGACTATAAGCATGAGGAGAATTAACAACGGATTGCAACAAGGAAATACAACCTTTTAAAGAGAAATTATCATAATCAAATTCCTTGAAATCCGAGATAGTAAGTTCAATATTATTAGAAGTAGAGGATTCTCCAATCTCACTTTTACCAATTTTAGCATCAAGATCTAAAGACTCCAAATTTTTGGGACGCCTTCTAGGCAAAGTTGATTCATCATCACTCCCATAATCATCAAAATTCATATTGCAAAACATAGATCTAATCGGAGATGCATCAATAACTTTAAGATCCTCATCATTATTTTCATGGAGACTAGAGGAACACGCTTTTATAAAGCTTTCTTTTTTAGCACGCAATCTAGCGGTTCTTTCCTTGCATTCGTCAATGGAAATTCTCATTAATTTGAGAGACTCATTGATATCAAGATTAGGAGAAGAAGATCCAAGTTTAAGAGAATTAACCTCAAGCAAAAGTCTACCAACGTTCCTAGCCAAATCATCAACTTTGAGCAATTTTTCTTCAAGCAAAGCATTAAAATTCTTTTGAGAAATCATAAACTCTTTCACACTATTCTCAAAATCAGAGGGCAACTTGTTAAAATTACCATAAGAATTATTGTAGGAATTTCCATAATTATTAGAGGGATTACTAGCGAACGGACTAGCATTAAAATTTCCTCCGTAAGCATTGTTTCCAAAACTATTCCTACCAAAAAAATTCACATCCATAGATTCATTATTATTCTCATTCAAGGAAGACAAAGGCATATCATTGGGATCAAGAGGGGTATTTTTAGTAGCAAACATCTTCATAAGTTCATCCATCTTTCCACTCAAAACATTGATTTCTTCTATAGCATGCACTTTTTTACTAGAAGATCTTTCGGTGTGCCATTGAGAATAATTACCCATAATATTATCAAGCAATTTTGTAGCATCTCCTAACGTAATTTCCATAAACGTGCCTCCCGCGGCCGAATCTAAGAGATTTCTAGAAGCAAAGTTCAAACCGGCATAAATTTTTTGTATGATCATCCATAAATTTAAACCATGAGTAGGGCAATTGCGAAGCATCACTTTCATTCTTTCCCAAGATTGGGCAACATGCTCATGATCAAGTTGTTTAAAATTCATAATATCATTCCTAAGAGTGATGATCTTAGCGGGAGGAAAATACTTAGAGATAAAAGCATCTTTGCACTTGTTCCAATAATCAATACTATTTTTAGGCAAATACGAAAACTAAACTTTAGCACGATCTCTAAGTGAAAACGGAAATAACTTCAATTTGACAATATTGTTATTCGTATCTTTCTTCTTTAGCATATCACACAAATCAACAAAATTGTTTAGATGAGTAGCGGCATCTTCACTAGGAAGGCCGTCGAATTGATCTTTCATAACAAGATTCAACAAAGCGGTATTGATTTCACAAGACCTAACATCATTAAGAGGAGCAATCGGAGTACTAAGGAAATCATTATTATTGGTATTCGAGAAGTCACACAACTTGGTATTATCTTGTGCCATGGCAACAAGTAATCCAACACACAAGCAAACAGAAAAACGGCAAGCGAAAAGAGAGGAGGAGATTGGGAAAGAGAGGGCGAATAAAATGGCAAGGGTGAAGTGGGAGAGAGGAAAACGAGAGGCAAATGGCAAATAATGTAAATGCGAGGGAGATGGGTTTGTGATGGGTACTTGGTATGTCTTGACTTGAGCGAAGACTTCCCCAGCAACGGCGCCAGAAATCCTTCTTGCTACGTCTTAAGCTTGCGTTGGTTTTCCTCAAAGAGGAGAGGGTGATGCAGCAAAGTGTAGCGTAAGTATTTCCCTCAGTTTTGAGAACCAAGGTATCAATCCAGTAGGAGGCTCCTCAAAAGTCCCACGCACCTACACAAACAAACTGAGAACTCGCAACCAACGCAATAAAGGGGTTGTCAATCCCTTCACGGCCACTTGCGAAAGTGAGATCTAATAAAGATAGTATGCTAAGATAAATATATTTTTGGTATTTTGTAATATAGATGTAAAAAGTAAAGATGCAAATAAAGTAGATTGAAATCAAATATGATACGAGATAGACCCGGGGGCCACGGGTTTCACTAGAGGCTTCTCTCAAGATAGCATAAGTATTACGGTGGGTGAACAAATTACTGTCGAGCAATTGATACAAAAGCGCATAGTTATGAGATGATCTAAGCATGATCATGTATATAGGCATCACGTCCATAACAAGTAGACCGACTCCTGCCTGCATCTACTACTATTACTCCACACATCGACCGCTATCCAGCATGCATCTAGAGTATTAAGTTCATAAGAACGGAGCAACGCATTAAGCAAGATGACATGATGTAGAGGGATAAACACATGCAATATGATATAAACCCCATCTTGTTATCCTCGATGGAAACAATACAATACGTGTCTTGCAACCTTTTTTTTCACTTGGTAAGAACACCGCAAGATTGAACCCAAAGCTAAGCACTTCTCCCATGGAAAGAAAGATCAATCTAGTAGGCCAAACCAAACTGATAATTCGAAGAGACTTGCAAAGATAACTCAATCATACATAAAAGAATTCAGAGAAGATTCAAATATTATTCATAGATAAACTTGATCATAAACCCACAATTCATCGGATCTCAACAAACACACCGCAAAAAGAGTTTACATCGAATAGATCTCCACAAGAGAGGGGGAGAACGTTGTATTGAGATCCAAAAAGAGAGAAGAAGCCATCTAGCTAATAACTATGGACCCGTAGGTCTGTGGTAAACTACTCACAACTCATCGGAGGGGCAAGGATGTTGATGTAGAGGCCCTCCGTGGTTACTTCCCCCTCCGGCAGAGTGCCGGCAAGGGATCCAAGATGGGATCTCGTGGATACAGAAGGTTACGGCGGTGGAAATTGTGTTTCGTGGTGGTCCTAAATGTTTTTGGGGTACGTAGGTATATATAGGAGGAAGAAGTACGTCGGTGGCCGCCCGTGGGGCGCACAAGACAGGGGGGCGCGCCTTACAGGGGGGGGGGCGCCCTCCTATCTCATGGGGCCCTCGGAGCTTTCTTGACTTGCACTCCAGGCTCTCCGGATCAAATTTTTTCCAAAAATAATGCTCCCGAAGGTTTCATTCCATTTGGACTCCGTTTGATATTCCTTTTCTTCGAAATATTGAAATAGGCAAAAAAAACAATATGGGCTGGGCCTCCGGTTAGTAGGTTAGTCCCAAAAATGATATAAATGTGTAAAATAAAGCCCATAAAGATCCAAAAGGGGTAATATAATAGCATGGAACAATAAAAAATTATAGATACGTTGTAGACGTATCAATTGTAGCCTTGCCTTCTGCTTCACGGGGCGCACGTTGGGGCACATGTTGAGATGGTGTTCAATCACATCCCTCGGGACCCCTGCCAGCTGATCAGGATCCCACGCAAACACCTCCTTGTTTGCGCGCAGAAATTTCACCAGGGCTTCCTCCTGCTCATGGTCGAGATTGGCGCCTATGGTGAAGGTGGCGCTAGAGGATCCATCCTCATCGAACTGGTACTTGCTTTGTCTCCGCCTTGTCTTGGGTGAATTGTTGCTTCTTCTTGGCCGGCGCAGCCCCCTTGGGCTCGAGGGAATCTACGCTGGCAGGCTGCACCACCGCGACCGTCTTGAAAGCAAGCTTGAGCGCCTACAGCACATCCCTTGCGTCTCTAGACACGGTAAGGACGCCGCTGCTCCCGGGCATCTTCATGAGGTTGTAAGCCGGGTGAGTCGCCGGCATGAAATGGGCCAAGGCTGGGTAGCCAATGATGGTGTTGTACGGGAGGCCGATGGGGACGATGTCGAAGTCGACCAGCTCCATGCGGAAGTTATCGTGGGTGAGAGAGTCCTGGATTAGGGGGTATCCGGACAACCGGACTATATGCTTTGGCCGAACTGTTGGAGCGTGAAGATACAAGACTCAAGACTCCTTCTCGTGTCCGGATGGGACTCTCCTTTGCATGGAACATAATATTGGCAATCCGGATATTATATTTCCTTCTTTGTAATCAACTCCGTGTAAACCCTAGCCCCCTTCGGTGTCTATATAAACCAGAGGGTTTAGTCCTTAGAGGGCCGATCACAATCATAATCATCATAGGCTAGCTTCTAGGGTTTAGCCTCTATGATCTCGTGGTAGATCAACTCTTGTACACCCATATCATCAATATCAATCAAGCAGGAAGTAGGGTTTTACCTCCATCGAGAGGGCCCGAACCTCGGTAAACATTATGTCCCTTGCCTCCTGTTACCATTAGCCTAAGACGCACAGATCGGGACCCCCTACCCGAGATCCACCGGTTTTGACACCGACATTGGTGCTTTCATTGAGAGTTCCTCTGGGTCATCACTGCAAGGCTCGATGGCCTGTCTCGTTGTCAAGGACAACATCACCTCTAGGGGAGCGCTGGCTGTAGGCCAAACTCTCCGACTAGGCAGCTTCATCATGGCCGCCCAGTCGGCTGTCGCGCCGACGATGACCTCCCGGGTCATCACGAATAACCTCCATGTCAATTCGGAACTCGCTGAATAGATGGATCCAATGGAGCTCTCCTCCCTTAATGATCTCTTGGATCGCATCGCTGCTTTGGGGGTCGCCACGAACTATGACCGGATTGGGCTTAAACCCGACCAAAGGGATACTAAATCCCCGCCGGTCACCCACGAGATAGCGGTAGTGGAGGAGACACATACAGATTATCCCTCTATTTT
Source organism: Triticum aestivum (assembly GCF_018294505.1). Lineage (NCBI taxonomy): Eukaryota > Viridiplantae > Streptophyta > Magnoliopsida > Poales > Poaceae > Triticum > Triticum aestivum. The sequence goes on from NC_057795.1 coordinate 304,309,524, forward strand.
GAAGACGAATTATGTTCGGATCACCGAGCTCCCTGAATCGGACACCAGCTCAAGGGAAGACATGACCCAAACACCAGACTTAGAATCGGGTATTGGGCCGGAAAAGTTGGGCAGCACACCGGATCCCAAGCTGTCAAGCCCGGAAGCTCCCCTGTCCCAGGGCGTTAGATCGGATCAGAATCCAGATTCAGCTACACCCACCCACCCAGACTTAAACTGTCTCTCCCATATCAGACAAGAGCCCCAAGAGACAGTACATCGCTACTGGGCCAGATTCCTCCTTGTGCTAAACAAGGTCAAGGACTGTCGTGAGGAGGATGCAGTCTCACTTTTCTGCAAAAACTGCACGAACAACGGAATCCTTAATGCTATAAGTCGTCGTGACATAGTACACTCTGCTGACTTGGCAACCATAGTACAGAAGTACTGTGCGATGGAAAGCGCCTGGAAAACCCAAACAAAATTTTGGGATAGTCCGGCTCTAACTAAAACCTTTGTCCGAGCTAAACGGGCGAACTCTCATAAGTCAGCCGATCCAATCAACAAGAAACCAAAGCCCACCCAGGGCATGGAACCGTGATGGAAGAATGGCTCAATGGGCCATGTAAACTCCATAGCACGCTGGACACTACACCAACACATAGCCTTAGAGCATGTTGGATACTCTGGCAGGTAGCAAAAAGTGGCGAGGATCTTCTTGTAAGACATAAAGCAGAACAACATCCAGCCAAAGAAAACAATACGGTACTTACAATCTTCGAGACTTTCGCCTCAAACAATAGGCGCAAGCGAGCTCATCGAAGCTCCGCTGAAATCTGCCACGTGGCAAAAATAAATCCGTGGAATGACACTGCTATAACTTTCAGTGTCAGTGATGAACCTCAATTCCAGACAGTCCGGGCACCAGCCGCTATGGTGCTTAGCCCAATCATGGACGGCTTTCGGCTCACTAAAGTACTCATGGACGGCGGAAGCGGATTAAACTTGATCTTCGAAGAAACACTCAGCAAGATGGAAATTTATAAAAGCCGCATTGAGCAAAGCGGCACAACCTTCAGGGGAGTCATCCCTAGTCGGGAGGCACGGTGTGCAGGAAAAATCACACTCGATGTGGTATTCGACACGCTGGAGAATTACAGGTCCGAAGAAATCACATTCCAAGTGGCTCCTTTCAGTAGCGGATACCACGCCCTTTTAGGGCGGGACGCGTTTACAAGCTTTCAAGCTATACCCCATTACGGGTACATGAAGCTTAAAATGCCCGGACCCAATGGAATCATCACTCTAGCCAGTGATCCGGACATCGCACTTTGCGCCAAAAACAAAACGACAACACTAGCCCTGGAAGCATTATCCGAAGCCCTAACAGCCGAAGAACTAACAATGCTGCGCGCCACCGTGGACAGGGATGACGTGATACTCGACAAGCGACCCAAGTCCACCTCATTCAAACCCGCAGACAAGATAGTCAAATTCCAGGTCCACCCAATGGACCCCACGAAGAGAGCTTCCATCAGGACACAGTTGAGCCCACAGTGGACGCCGCACTACGAGAATTCCTACACGAGAATTGGGACATCTTCGCCTGACACCCTTCGTACATGCCGGGCATCCCACATAGACTGGCCGAACACAGCCTCAATATACTGAAAGGATACAAGCCTGTCAAACAGACCCTTAGGCGCTTCTTAGAGCCCAATCGGTAGGCTATGGGGGAAGAGCTAGCCAAGCTACTCGAGGCCTAATTCATCAGAGATATCAAGCATCCAGATTGGCTTTCAAATATGGTAATGGTACCAAAGAAGGACAAATCCTGGCGCCTACGTGTCGACTTCAAAGACCTTAACAAGGCTTGCCCCAAGGACCCCTTCCCCCCCCCCTCGCATCGACCAAATCATCGACTCCACTGCAGGACATGACTCACTGTGTTTTCTCGATGCAAATAAAGATGGCAGAGTGCGACCAAGCTGCAACGGCTTTCATAATGCCATATGGTCCTTTCTGCTTCAACACTATGCTTTCCATGCTTAAAAATGCCGGTGCAACCTATCAACGCATGATTCAAACATGCCTGGAAAAGAAAATTGGCAAAATAGTGGAGGCATATGTGGACGACGTGGTCATAAAAACAAGACATGTTGAAACCCTAATAGACGACTTGAGGCTTACATTCGATAACCTCCAAACATACGACATCAAGCTGAACCCGAAAAAAATGTGTTTTCGGCGTCCCCTCTGGGAAACTGCTCGGCTTCATTGTTTCCAATAGAGGAATTGAAGCGAATCCGGCAAAAATCCGAGCTCTGTCGCAGTTGGCCATACCAACAGACCTCAAGCATATCCAGAAACTAGCTGGATGCGTGGCTGCCTTAAGCCGCTTTATCTCCCGGTTAGGAGAAAAGGCATTACCTCTCTACCTCCTTCTTCGGCGCACCGAACACTTCGTGTGGACGGATGTGGCTGCGATCGGACTGGACGAAATAAAGACCTTACTGGCCAGTAATCCAGTCCTAACAACACCAAATACCGGCGAACCTATGCTATTGTACATAGTTGCAACACATCAAGTTGTAAGCGCAGTGCTCGTCGTCGAACGAGGGGCTGACGGATACAAATTCCTACTCCAGAAGCCGGTATATTATGTATCCACGGTCCTCACCCCATGCAAATCCCGATACCCACACTATCAAAAGATAGCATACGCGGTCTTCATGGCATCCCGGAAGCCACGACACTACTTTCAAGAGTGTTCGATTACGGTGGCCTCCGAAGTACCGCTCAACAACATAATAAATAACCACGATGCTACGGGACGGATTGCTAAATGGGCCATCGAGCTCCTTCCGTTTGACATAACATACAAGCCATGGCGGGCCATCAAGTCGCAAGTACTGGCTGACTTTGTCGCCGAATGGACACAAGCCAAACTCCCTAAAGAGTACGGCGCGTACTTGTAACGCCCCGGATTCAATGCGCCAGGTGTTTGCCAGTTATTCGCCGTTGTTTCCATACCATTTGCTTGCGTGTTGCGTTTTATCATGTCGTCATGTGCATTTCATTTTGCATGCATGTTCTTCTCATGCATCCGAGCATTTTCCCCGTTGTCCGTTTTGCAATCCGGCACTCCTATGCCCTCCGGCGTCCCCTTCTTGCCTCTCTTCGTGTGCGGGTATTAAACTTTCTCGGAATGGACCGAGGCTTGCCAAGTGGCCTTGGTATAACACCGGTAGACCGCCTGTCAAGTTTCGTGCCATTTGGAGGTCGTTTGATACTCCAACGGTTAACCTGGTAACCGCAAGAGCCCCTCTCTCTTTGCAGCCCAACACCCCTTCCAAAGTGGCCCAAAACCCATCTAACTCCCCTCCATGCCCTCGGTCGTTCGATCACGATCGTGTGGGCGAAAACCGCTCCTCATTTGGACTCTCCTAGCTCCCTCTACCTATAAATAAGCCCTCCCCCCGAAATTCGCGGACGAATCCGCAGATGAAACCCTAGAAATCGCCCCCGCCGCCACCGGACATGTCCGCCCGCCACCGGACATGTCCACCGCCGCCGGTCGACGAATCCCAGAGCGCCAAGTGGCCCCGCCGCTGTCCCTTCGCGCCGCGGCCCGCCCGAGCCCATCCGGGGCCCGAGCGGCCCGCGCGCCGCCGCCGCCCGAGCGCGCCCCTCCCGCCGCCGGCCGCCGCCGCGGAATCCGCGCCGTCCGCCGCCCGCCTCCGCGCCGCCGCCTGGCTCCCTCGCCGCCGGCCGGAGCCTCCCAGCCCTGCCTCCCGCGCCCTGCCGCGTCCTCCGCCCGGCCCGGCCGAGCGCCGCCTCCGCCCGCGGTTGCCTCCCGCGCCGCCATCGCCTTCGTCGCCGGCGCCCCGAGCTGCCCGGGCACCCCCGCCTCTCCCCATCGGCCGGCGCCGCCCTCTGCCGCCGAGACCGGACGGATCCGGCCCGGATCCGCCCATCTCCTTCAACTCCGGCCACAACCACGTCGAACTCCTGCGAGCTCGCGCCGCCGCCTCGGGATCCGTGCCGGATCCAGATCCAGATTCATTTGAGGTTGCCCCGAAATCCTCTAAGTCCCAGTTTTTCGTAATTTTCATGCCATGTTCATCATGCCGTATCTCTGGATCCGTAGCTCCGTTTTGCGCGTGTAATATGTCAAATTGTTCGTCTCGACGAGTACATCTTTTCGTTACATTGCATCATATTCATTTGAGCTCATCTTGATGCCTGAATCATCATTGTAAGAGTGCTTCATAATGTTTTCTGCTGTCTGTTATCATAACGAGCTCTTTTGTCATTTTTGCCATGATTGACGTGTGCATCCTATGAGGTTGATGTCTTCATGTGTTTTGAACTAGGCTATGTCTTCTTTACAGAGGTGCTTACCATGTATTTTTGTGATCAATGTGGTGACTAGCACAAGCATGCAAACTAGGCATCGTGATGTTGCTGATTTTAGTCCATGTTCTGCTGTTAACTTCATGCCATGTAAACTTGATGCTACAGAGAGATCCATGCATATTTTGAGATACTTCAGTAAGGGTGTTTTGAACATGTGATTATTGTCTATCCATTCATGCCCTTTGTTGAAATTATGGAGTAGTCTAGCATGTCATTTTTGTGCTCTACTTTTGCTTCAAAATGTTTCCTGGCAGATTGTTTACATGTTATTCAATTTGGCCAAGGTTGCTATAGTTGATCCTTACATGCTATGGACTTATTCTTGACTTGGTTTGTTACACAAACATGCCTTCTTGATGATGCTATGCTTATCTTGTCATGCAATGACTTGTGGTGAGTGAATCGAGCTTGTTAAGTAGTGTTCATGATGTTACTGTTTTGCTAGGTTGAATCTGTTATTTCGTGATGCTATATAAACATGCTTCTAAAAATCATTCTATGCATAATCTGGAGATGTTCTATAAACATGTTTTGATCTACATGTCATCTTCTATCCATCCATGCCCCTGGTTGCATTTATAGGTTGCTATAGCTTATTCATATCTTGCTCCAAAGTTGCTTAAAAACGTTGCTGTCAGCCTGTTTACATTAAGTTCACTTGTTCCCATGTGTTTTGCTAGTGATCCATGCACCCTATGACCTTGCTATTGCCATGCTTAGCTTCACAAATATGTCTTCTTACTGTTGGTTGCCTTTCCATGCCATGTATTGCTCTATAGTGAGTTGCACAAGCTCATCTACATGCCTTCATAATTATGTTCCTGCCATGTATGAACCTGTAATAAAAACTTGCTATGTTTACATGGGTGCCATCATATTTTATGATCCTTTTTGGCTTATGGTCAGTAAGAGACTCTTGTTCTATGCTTTGAGTAGAATCATGCCATGCCTTTGTTTGTCATTATAAGTTCCTGTAACATGTTGTTTGATAGCTCTAAACATTGCATCGTGATGTTATTTTCTGCAAAGTCTGAAATTGTTATAACTTGCAATCTTACCATATGTGTTTGAGCATGTTCTAGTGATTTCTGGAGATAGCTCAGTGTTCATGTTTTGTAATGCTTTACCTGTACATCATGCCCATGCCTTTTGTTTTTATGTTGGGGTGCTGTAGCATGTTGTTTTGGTGCTTGCAATATGCCTAGTTGCTGTTTTGGACAGCTTGTCCTTTAAACTTGTATAGTGTGCATGTGTTGAACCGTTGCTCCGTTTTGAGTGTGCTCTATATGAAACTTGCGTAGTTTTGCATGTAGTTTCATATTATCCTGTTGCATCCATGTTTTGAGGTGTTTGCTTGATGTTTGCGTGCATTTTGCATCAATGCCATGTTTAACTTGTTTTGCTCATATCTTCTAGGCCGTAGCTCCGAACTAAATGAACAAACTTGATTAGAATCTCGTGTAGATCATCTTGGTGCATCTCAACTTGATGTTTAAATACTTGAACATAATGTTTATTCAGATCTGGACCAATTTCGAAATATGCATATGAGGACTTACCAGAATTGTTATATATTGTTCCCGGCCTCATTTAAACTTGCCTTGATATGTTGTTCTTGTTTGCATCATCTCTTGCCATGAGTAGCCTCATATAGCTTTGTCATGCATCATGCTTGTCGTGCATCATGCCTTGTTCATGTGTGGAGTGTTTACCATGTTGTGTGCCTCTTTTTGTTAGTTCCTGTTTCGTTGCGATCGTGAGGATTCGTTCGTCTAAGATTGGTTCGGCTTCATCCGTTCGTCTTCTTCATGGACTCGTTCTTCTTCCTTGCAGGATTTCAGGCAAGATGACCGCTACCCTGGATCTCATTACTATCATTGCTATGCTAGTTGTTTCGTTCTATCGCTATGCTGCGCTACCTATTACCTTTTTATCAAGCCATCCCAAATTGCCATGAACCTCTAACCTTTGACACCTTACCTATGCAAACCATTGATTGGCTATGTTACCGCTTTGCTCAGCCCTCTTATAGCATTGCTAGTTGCAGGTGAAGTTGAAGATTTCTCCATGGTGGACAGGATTTTGGTTGGGATATCACAATATCTCTTATATTATTAATGCATCTATATACTTGGTAAAGGGTGGAAGACTCGGCCTTTTGCCTAGTTCTTTGTTCCACTCTTGCCGCCCTAGTTTCCGTCATACCGGTGTTATGTTCCCGGAGTTTGCGTTCCTTACGCGGTCGGGTGATTTATGGGACCCCCATGACAGTTCGCTTTGAATAAAACTCCTCCAGCAAGGCCCAACCTTGGTTTTACCATTTGCCTCACCTAGCCCTTTTTCCCTTGGGAGTCGCGCTCTCGAGGGTCATCTTTATATTATTATCCCCCCCCCCCCCGGGCCAGTGCTCATTGTGAGTGTTGGTCAAAACTGTCGGCCGCCGGTGGCCACCAGGGGCAACTCTGGGCTGGCCTACCGGAAGTCTGGACAATCCGGTGTGCCCTGAGAACGAGATATGTGAAGCTCCTATCGGGATTTGTCGGCACATCCGGGAGGCTTTGCTGGTCTTGTTTTACCATTGTCGAAATGTCTTGTAAACCAGGATTCCGAGTCTGATCGGGTCTTCCTGGGAGAAGGTCTATTCCTTCGTTGATCGCGAGAGCTTGTCATGGGCTAAGTTGGGACACCCCTGCAGGTATAATCTTTCGAAAGCCGTGCCTGCGGTTATAGGCAGATGGGAATTTGTTAATGTCCGGTTGTAGACAACTTGACACCAGATCCGAATTAAAACGCATCAACCGCATGTGTAGCCGTGATGGTCTCTTCTCGGCGGAGTCCGGTAAGTGAACACTGTTTCTGTGTTATGTTTGACGTAAGTCGGAGTTCAGGATCACTTCTTGATCATTGCTAGCTTCACGACCATTCCGCTTTTTCTCTTCTCGCTCTTATTTGCGTATGTTACCCACCATATATGCTTACTCGCTGCTGTAGCCTCACCACTTTACCCGTTCCTTTCCCTTTAAGCTTTGCTAGTCTTGATACCCATGGTAATGGGATTGCTGAGTCCTCGTGGCTCACAGATTACTAAAACAACAGTTGCAGGTACAGGTTATTCGATGATCATGACGCGGGAGTGATGCTTGCTTGCGTTGAGTTCTTCTTCTGCTTCTTCTTCGATCAGGGGATAGGTTCCAGGTCGGCAGCCTGGGCTAGCAGGGTGGATGTCGTTTGAGTTTATGTTTGTGTTTCATCCGTAGTCGGATGTTGCTCTCGTGTATTGTGATGTTGTATTCGTGTGGCATTGTATGCCTCTTGTATGTATCCCCATGTATTATGTAATGTTGATGTAATGATATCCACCTTGCAAAAGTGTTTTAATATGCGGGTCTATCCTTGGTGGGACCTTCGAGTTCCTTTTGGATAGGGTCTCATATTGGGCGTGACAGTACTCTAACTGGATCATGCACTTCGACGGCTCTAAAATGCTGGCCGGATTGGGAGCAGGTGTAGTCCTGACGTCTCCCACCGGAGACACGATCCAATATGTACTCCAAATATTATACACGGACTCCAACAATGCAGCCGAATACGAGGCTCTGCGGTCTTCGGATGGCAGTCTCTATGGGCATTCAACGCCTAGATATGCGCGGGGATTCAAACCTCGCAATATCACAAATAAACGGAGACTTTGATGCCAAGGATCCAAAAATGGCGGCCTACCGTAATGCCGTCCTCAAAATGTCAGCTCGGTTCGAGGGGCTCGAATTCCACCATGTGGCTCGAGAAAACAATCAAGGGGCGGATATCCTCGCCCGCATCGGTGCTAAACGCGACCCTGTCCCACCTAACATATTCCTGGAAAGGCTGTTCAAGCCATCTGTGGTATGGCAAGGGGAGTCCGGCAACACTAGCACGGATCCGCATACACCCCCAGATTCCGAACCATCAGACATAATCGGAGGCTCCGCCACCGAAATAACACCTTCGGCCAACGAAATCATGGTTGTAATCGCCTCATGGACTGAGCCTTTCTTGTCCTACCTAAATAGGCAGGAGCTCCCCGGGGACCAAAATGAAGCACGTTGCATCGTGCGGCATTCTAAAGCTTACAAAGTCCATGAAGGGGAACTCTATAAGAAAAGTGCGACCGGAGTGCTCCAAAGATGCATCTCCGAAGAGGAAGGGTGGCAACTCTTGGCTGAAATCCATGCCGGACTGGGCGGGCACCACGCCACGGCTCGAGCACTAGTCAGCAAGGCCTTCTGTATAGGCTTTTATTGGCCGACAGCCCGAGCAGACGCACAGGACCTTGTCCAACACTGCGTTGGTTGCCAGCTCTTTGCCAATCAGAGTCATATGCCCTCTATCGCTCTCCAAACAATCCCCATTACTTGGCCCTTCGCGGTCTGGGGGCTGGAAATGGTCGGACCCCTTAAAGGGGGAAGCCATAAGAAAAAATACTTATTGGTCATGGTGGACAAGTTCACCAAATGGATAGAAGCTAAACTAGTCAAAACAGCCGAATCCGGACCAGTGATAGACTTCATATCCGGGGTTGTACATCGATACGGCGTCCCCCACAGCATCATCACTGACAATGGCTCAAACTTCACAGCCGATGAAGTGAAAAATTGGTGCGGCAACATGGGCATTAAGCTCGATTACGCCTCCGTCTACCATCCCCAAACAAACGGCTAGGTCGAACGTGCAAACGGTCTCATCATGAGCGGCATCAAACCCAGACTAGTGCAATTCTTGACAGAATCAGACACGCACTGGGTTGAGGAGCTTGACTCCGTACTCTGAGGGCTGCGGACCACGCCGAATCGCACCACCGGATATACACCATTTTTTATGGTGTACAGCGCGGAAGCAGTATGACCCTGTGACATAATACATGATTCGCCTCGCGTACACATGTACGAAGAGAAGGAAGCCGAGTTGGATCGGCAGGATAACTTAGATGCCCTGGAGGAGGAGCGTGATGTTGCAAAAGCCTGTTCTACATTCTATCAGCAGCAGGCTCGACGGTACCAAAGCAGAGAAGTGCGGGCCAAAACTTATAATATTGGCGAACTCGTTCTACGCCTACCGGAGAAGAAGAAGGACAAGCTCAAACCTAAGTGGGAGGGTCCCTTCGTCATTGATAAAGTTCTCACCGGAGGAGCTTACCGACTACATAATGCATTCAATAACAGACTCGAGCCGAACCCATGGAACGCGTCCAGACTCCGGAGATTCTACGCCTAGCGCCGAACTCAGTGTTCGTCTCCTTACCCCCTCCTTTTTAATTATGTTCCCTCCTTTTTCCTTTCTCGACCTTTTTCCTCTTCACACAAAGTACTCAATACAGTGCGGATGCTCGGATCATTCCGGCCACACTATGTGTGTAAGCCATACCTAGGGGCTTCCTATCCGGAAGCTAAATATAATTACTTTAATGGCTTTTTTCCCATCACATATGCGTTCTTTTTCCATATGTGCCTTTTCTTCACCATTATATGCATCAATATGACTTAAGATGTGGCCATGCTGGGTTGCCTGGCTCTTGGGTTTATGTCCTACGTTCTCGTTAATTCGGCTAGGGCATAAGGGGAGCACCTCTGCGATTGTTACTGCCAGTTCAGCCGGATGTGTACCTCAGACTGGGTGAAGTCGAAAGCTAGTGTTCTTAAGGGAATATTCGGTCGGTGAGCAAAAGATGTTCCTTTCGTTTATTACAACGTAAATCCCCAGAAGTTTTGTATCATGTGCCTTTGTTCGCAGTCCGGACATGTACATCGTTGCATGCGTACCCAGGGAAAGGAACCACTAACGGAACTGTTCTCCCTGGAAGATGTTTCTTACTATCCATGTAATATAACATAACTAGTTGGGTACTTGTCTGTTCAAGCACTGATGACCCCTACGCCTGGTTTCCACGCATACCCTGGTTCTATATAACTGAGCGGGTATTCGAATACACACCGGACTGTCGGATCCGGGGGATGAAGCGAAAAATGTCCGCCATGACAAATGATTTTAATCCAGCTAGGGACTACTTATGTCCATTGAATTACACAGTCACTTAGACTGACTATATTCCTCGTCTATACCATCCAACAGGCTATCTAGCTTACAATCCTGTTGGGAATACTTTGAGGCTAACGCTACCTGGTCATCCACCAGACTCACGGGAATTTCTTGCCCATCTGGCCCCGCCGGTCTGACTTCGGCCATATGGTTCGGGTCAAGCTTGGTGTAGCGCATCTTCACCATAGCCTAGTCTTCTCTTGCACCTTGTTGGCAGGCTGACATCTTCCACAATCGGAAGCGCTGCTGTGCTCCTTGGAGCATATCCATGAACTCTCCCATGCCCTTCGACAGGAAGCTTGATGGCCACAAGGCTTGAGCAATGCCCTGCATCACCTGTCGAGCTCGCTTGTGCAGCTGTGAGAGGTCTTGCAGCAAATCGCCTGCAGACACGGGCATCTCCTCTTCAGGGCGGCCCGTCAACATACCTACAAATAAAAATTCTTTCAATATGCTTCCTCGCCGAGCTGTACTACAGTTCGTCTAGGCACTTACCATAAATGCCGCGACGAAGCCTTTTGTTCTCCTTCACGGAGTCCGCCAGCTGAGTGCAAACATCTTTTAATTCGACATCCAGCCGGACATTGGCATCTTGAAGACTGTTCTTCTCCTGCCTAACTTGCGTAAGAACACGCTCGCCAGCTTTTAGCTGCCTTTGGAGATGGGACTCGTTATCTCTTACGACCTTCGGATTTAACGCGGGATTGTCTGCAGAATTTTCTGTTAGATTTATCATACAAGCCATTACTAACTGGTACATCTCCGTACAATTGAGACAAATGTTACCAGATGAGGCCTTCTGAGATTCGTCTAACTTGCCAACTATGGCCCTCAGCTGGGTCTTGCACTCCTCCAGCTCTCGAGACAATTGCTCATTCTTATCTACAAGGACCTGTGCATAAATTGATCCTTAAAACAGTTGTTCCAACCGTTTCAAGTCTCAGGGGCTACTGCTATACATGCTTATCAAATTTTCTTACCCGTATATCTTTGGTATACTGGTCCTTTGCCCGGGCAAGCCCGCCTTGAGCAGCTCGAATGTATGCGTCTCCCGAATTGAAAGCATTAAATGCCTCTTCAGAAAAGATGTTGTTGCGAAGTACGACTCGTCGGTGCCGGTGATTCATGGCGCTCTCTACTTCGGAATTCATGGTGGAGAGCATATCTGCATCCTATGTCGGAGGACAATGCGGCATCGGCCCCGCGTCCGCCTCCTCTCTTGAAGCCGGTTCTGGAATCCGGCTGGTGGAGGCGTGATTGGCAGGATCTCTGGATATAGTCCGGCTATTCCTCTTTCTGCCAGGACACGAAGGACATTGTTACATTTTAAACACAATAATCACAGAGCAGGTTTTTACCATACCTTTGTAGCGGTGTTTCGACCCTAACCGCCTTCCTCTTAAGCCTGCCCGATCCGGACACCCTTTGTCGACGAGTCCTCGGGGGCTCGGCGCCGCGGTCTGACCGTCATCTCTACAAAAATATGACACTTCAGGTGTAAGGCATGGCATCAGAAAGGAGTCCTCTTCGGAGGATAGGGTTTTTTGGCTTGGCTTACACGCGATGTAGGTAGCAGTCCGGGATAGTCGGCGGTAATAGCCACTGAGGAGCCATCGCAGCTCGCCTGATAAAATATCTCGTTGACGAGCTCCACAGTAATATCCGGATCTTCTTCGAGTCCTGGATCGAAGGCCCTTCCGTGGTCCTCTGGCTGTGGGGAAGGGCTGGAGATTCCTTCTACGGCCCTCCTTAGTTCTTGCTCGAAAATATCGAGGTAAATAATCTTGACGAAGAATGCCAGAATAAGTGAAGCAGGGGAAAGAGTGGTGACTTACCCATCTTGGGGGGTTGTACATAGAAAACCCATCCCGCGGTTTAATGTGAAGGAATTATTCTTCTTCTCCTTTATACAGATCGGAAAATATCCTCGCTAGAGCAGTGGTGGAGTCCAGACCCTTACGGCCACAGCGGGTGGCATCATCTTCCCTGTTGTAGTGCCACATGGGCTTCCCCCGATATTGAAGTGGCTGCACTCCCTGCATTATGCATATTGCCATAACCTCGACTATCATCAGCCCGGATTTCGCCAGTAACTTTATCCTGCTCATCAGGAAGTGTATTTCTCTGGTATCCTCCTCTTGGGAGCCCCAAGGGCGCCAGCTTTGACGTGCCTTCGGCGGAGCGTTACTAAACTTGGGGAGACCTGTCCGGACTAGATCCGGAAGGGGAACGTCGTCGACATAAAACCACTCCGAAGGCCAGTTCTCCGGTGCCTTCTTGGGAGTACCGGATAGGTATACGGTCTCGGCGATGCGCCATACTTCGGCTCCGCCCACTTGACATAGGGATTCCCCCTAGTTGCAAGGGACAAGGCAGAACAACTTCTTCCATAACTCAAAGTGAGCCTCGCAACCTAGAAATAGCTCACAAAGGTGAACGTATCTTGCTATATGCAACACGGAGGCAGGGGTGAAGTTGTGCAATTGGAGGCCGTAGAACTCCAAGAGCCCGTGAAGAAATGGGTGGATAGGAAACCCGATGCCCCTTAGCAGTGCGGGATGAGACATATTTGCTCCTCTGGGGATGGATTAGGAGATCCCTCCGCTTGCTCCCCGCCATTATAGGTGGCAAGCCCGGCTCGGACGGGGACCATGAACGCCGGCGGGAGAAACCCTTGGGTCTGTCACTCTATCAAACAGCTGTGAGGAACTGAACACTCTTCCCAGTCACCCGGCTGGGGGCAAGGGGAATGAGAAGAAGAACTGCGGCGACCGGCCATGTTGGAATGGTTTTTCCGGAGCACTCTGTTGGATGATAGCTCGAGGGAAGAGGGTGAGGTTTGGATCTGAGAATCCCCGTCTCTTCAAATAAACGGTTAGCCTGCCGGACCGGGGGTGGAAAATGCAAAAATTCCTTGGCTCCTCGTATTCGCTCGACACGTGGAGATGGTCATTATTGAGGCACAGAAGACGAGGAGTACAACATTGATGAGAAGCCCGACACTGTTCCTTGCAACAAGTACTTTGGAGTATTCGGAGATGGAACCCGCCTTGCAATGCCGAAGACAAAACTGCGCGCCGGACTCATCGTCATTGAAGCCTGGTTCAGGGGCTACTGAGGGAGTCCTGGATTAGGGGGTATCCGGACAGCCGGACTATATGCTTTGGCTGGACTGTTGGAGCGTGAAGATACAAGACTCAAGACTCCGTCCCGTGTCCGGATGGGACTCTCCTTTGCGTGGAAGACAAGCTTGGCGATCCTGATATTATATTTCCTTCTTTGTAACCGACTCTATGTAAACCCTAGCCCCCTCCGGTGTCTATAGAAACCGAAGGGTTTTGTCCTTAGAGGGATGATCACAATCATAATCATCATAGGCTAGCTTCTAGGGCTTAGCCTCTACGATCTCGTGGTAGATCAACTCTTGTAACACCCATATCATCAATATCAATCAAGCAGGATGTAGGGTTTTACCTCCATCGAGAGGGCCCAAACCTGGGTAAACATTGTGTCCCTTGCCTCCTGCTACCATTAGCCTAAGACGCCCAGATCGGGACCCCCTACCCGAGATCCACCAGTTTTGACACCGAGAGTGGGTGCCGAAGGTCACTGGGAGGCGGATCTGCCCTAGGGAGCCGGTGGAACTGCCTCCAAAGCCTGAGAAGGGCCTGCTGGGTTGGAGCAGCTCTAGCGGCACGTGGAGGAGGCTAAAGGCCTCCACCGAGAGCACGTTCAGGCCGGTACCACCGTCGATGAGGGTCCTAGTGACGGCCACCTGACAGATGGTGGGGGTGAATAGCATCGGGAGTGCGCCCGAACAGGCGGTGTTGGAGGGGTGATCGTCCGAGTTGAAGGTCAAATCAGCCTTGGGTGCCACCCAGCCCGGGGGGGCTTCACGGCGCTTGAGGACGGCGCCGATCTGGCGGACGAACGGCTTGACGTGGTGGCTCGAAGGTGGTGCCTGTGATCCGCCCAGGAGGGCTGCGACGACTGGGGGTGCCGGTGCAGCATGATGGGTGAGGAAGAGGTTGCACAACTCCTCCCAAGTGGCCACAGAAGCCGCTGGCAGGTGGAGTAGCTACATGCGCGGGACACCAGTGAGGGCCATGGGCAGCCAGTTAGCCATGACCCTGTCATCGCCACCGGCCTTGAGGACGGCTTCTTCATACGCTAGAAGGAAGGCCAGCGGATCGGCCGTGCCATCGTAGCACGGCGGCATGTCCGGCTTGAACTTGTTCGGCCTCCGCACCCGTCGCAATGCGGGGGCCAGGGCTCGGAGCCCCCTGGTTCCCGCGCCGGCGTCGACAGCCGAAGCGGGTGGTGCATTGCCCGCCATGAGGGCGGAGCGCAGTGCTGATGGAGAGTGGGTAGACGGAAGGGAGAGCTTGGCGCACCCCTACCTGGCATGCCAAATGTAGGATATTGGGTTCCGGTAGACCCTTAAGGTTCGAACTCTGGGGTGTGCACGAAGATCTTCCCCCTACCGATCCACGTCCGATTGCCTCGTGAGAATCTAAGCTAAAACGATGAACAACACGGGGGACACAAGATTTATATTGGTTCGGGCCACCGCTGTGGTGCAATACCCTACTCGAGTGTGTGGTGTGGTGGATTGCCTCAAGGGCTGATGATGAACAGTACAAGGGAAGAATAGCCTCGCGAGAGGTGTTCTTGAGCTGGTGCGATGAACTGCTTGGGTGAGTTCTATCGCCTCTCTCTCTGATTAGGCCTCGATGATCCCCCCATCTACTGTGGTGGCTATCTCTATTTATAGAGGCCCTGGTCCTCTTCCCAAATATTGAGGGGGAAGGGTGCCAACAACGGCCATTTTGAAGGGGAACATCTAGTACAAGTTATCTTGACTAAAGTTGGTCTTCGGCTGCCAAAAGCACTGGCAATGACGCTGTCTTGGGATCCACGGTGACCTCCATCATGTCGCTCTGCTGGTCTTGGTCTCGTTGCACTGAAATGGCAACCTTTGCCTGATGCCTCGGTACTCCACGCCTGGGCTTGCCCCCTTTGCACCAAAGAGGAAACAAGGACACTGCGAAGGCCGGCGCCCGCCTGGCGCCCGCCTTGTCTCGATCGTCATGGCTTGCGTCACGAGCACCTCACGAGGTATCCTGCCTTGGTCTCTCCGCCTCCTCGCGAGCCTGCCTGGCGAGGCCGTTCCTGAGGAAGTCTTGTGTCGTCCGCCCCGCGAGGCTTGGCCCCTCGCGAGGGTCTTGAGTTTTGCGCTGATGAAGATGGGCCGTACTGGGCCACCACTTGAGCCACGCCGCAGGCCGCAAGCAGGCAAGTCTGGGGATCCCCGTTCCCAGAACACCGACACTCGGTCCACCGCCCAAAAGACACCACCTAGCAAAGCACCTCAAGTTCTCCCTGGGCCTAACGTGACCGTGCCTCTGGGCAAGGTTCTTCCCAGGCCGGTGCTAACCCTGTCGCGGCCTCGTCGACTACCCTGGCTCTGGCTCCGACTCCTCTCGTCAATATATTCAATCGGCATAGAGTGCCAAAGGAACAAACTAGAGCCAGGAAGGAGGCGATGATCCAGGCGGACCTGATGACCCAGCATCTGAAGGAGATGTGTGAAGCTGACAAGTTGGCATATCATGCCAGTGGTGATCTCCAGGCGAATGTTTGCATAAGTGCACTTGTAAGTTGATCTCCAATTCATTTTTCTTCTGTAGGAGTTTCAATCTGTAAATGTTCGGTACACCCATGGGTGTGTCGTCCTGTGGGGGCAAGCTGAGTGCACCCACAGGGTGTAGTCCTCGAGACTGCCATTGACTGCACCCAATCGGTGGGAGTCTTAGAACTTGTTATATTTCTTTCTTTAGTCGTCACTCGGATTAGGTGGACCGCTCCGAGTGGATATCTTGTGAAAGGATCGATATGGTTGACTAGAGGGGGGGTGAATAGGCAACTAACAATTTTTAGACTTTTCTTTAACAATTTAAAACTTGCAACGAAATAAGTTGTCTAGATGTGCAACTACGTGGATAACCTATATGATGCAAAGACAACTAGCACACAAGCAAGCAATAGATACAACACAAGTAAGCTTGCAAAAGTAAAGGCACGAGATAACCAAAAGTGGAGCCGGTGGACACGAGGATGTGTTACCGAAGTTCCTTCCTTTTAAAGGGAAGTACGTCTCCGTTAGAGCGGTGTGGAGGCACAATGCTCCCCAAGAAGCCACTAGGGCCACCGTAATCTCCTCACGCCCTCACACAATGCGAGATGCCGTGATTCCACTATTGGTGCCCTTGAAGGCGGCGACCGAACCTTTACAAACAAGATTGGGGCTATCTCCACAACACTTGGAGGCTCCCAACAACACCACGAAGCTTCACCACAATGGAGTATGGCTTCGAGGTGACCTCAACCGTCTAGGGTGCTCAACACCCAAGAGTAACAAGATCCGCTAGGGATAAGTGTGGGAAATCAAATTTCTCTTAGTGGAAGTGTAGATTGGGGCCTTCTCAACCAATCCCGAGCAAATCAACAAGTTTGATTGACTAGGGAGAGAGATCAGGCGAAAATGGAGCTTGGAGCAACAATGGAGCTTTGGGGGAAAGAGGTAGGTCAACTTTGGGGAAGAAGACACCTTTATATAGTGGGGGAACCAATCCAACTGTTACCCCACTGAACAGCCCCGCACAGAGCGGTACTACCGCTTGGGCAGGGCGGTACTACCGCTGAGGGTGGTACTACCGCTCTTACCCAGCGGTACTACCGCGCTGACGAGGAGGTCAGGGTCCTGGCCCCAGAGCGGTACTACCGTGGGAGTAGGCGCGGTTCTACCGCTTGGAGTGGTACTACCGCCACTACTACCGCACTTATTACCGTAAAACCCAACACAAAAAACATCGGTCTCGAATCGAGGCAGTAGTAGCCCGGAACCACTGCGGTACTACGGCCGAAGACCACAAGCGGTACTACCGCTCGGAGAGCGGTAGTACCGCTTGGGGAGCGGTACTACCGCTTGAGTGCTTCGGCGGTACTACCGCTGTGGACCGCGGTACTACCGCTGGGGCAGGATAAGGCAGAAACAGGGAAAAGGCAGCTCCAAAGAAGCGGAAGGAAAACGACGGGTGCGATATGGATGTGTACGTGTTGATTCCACCCTAGCCTTACCAAATCGGATCCCCTCTTGATAGTATGGTGACTCCTACGAAACTAGTCCACCAACAACGAAAATGAAGGAGCTACACCGTGTTGAATAAAAACACCGAGGGGAGGTAATCGTCTCGTGCCAATGGATGAAACTCTGAAAGAACTTAACACACACGATTAGTCCGCACAAGCATTGTCATCAATCACCAAAACATCATGGGGATAAATATGCCCTTACATCTTGCCAGTGGGGGCACACTGAGTGCACCCATTGGGTGTAGTCCCCGAGACTATCGTAGATTGCGGGCAATCGGTGGGAGTCTTAGAACCTGTCATTTTTGTTTGTTTGTTTGGCCGTCAGTCAGGTTGGGCAGACCGTTCCGAGTGGATACCATTTCATGTTGGGGAACGCGGTAATTTCAAAAAATTCCTATGATCACGCAAGATTTATCTAGGAGATTCATAGCAACAAGAGGGGAGAGTGTGTCCATGTAGTCGAACTTCTTCGCGATCCAACCGATCCAAGTACCGAACATACGACACCTCCCCGTTCAGCACACGTTCAGCTCGATGATGTCCCTCATGCTCTTGATCCAGTTGAGGAC
Source organism: Triticum aestivum (assembly GCF_018294505.1). NCBI lineage: Eukaryota > Viridiplantae > Streptophyta > Magnoliopsida > Poales > Poaceae > Triticum > Triticum aestivum. The sequence continues at coordinate 304,327,718 of NC_057795.1, forward strand.
CAGGGTGAGTTCCGTCAGCACTATGGTGTGGCGATGGTGATGATGATGTTACGGGCGAAGGGCTTCGCCTAAGCACTACGGCGATATGATCGAGGTGTGTAACTGTGGAGGGGGGCACCGCACACAGCTGAGATAAGACATGGTGTGTTCTAGGTTGCCCCCTTCCCCCGTATATAAAGGAGGGAGGGGAAGGCCAGCCGGCCCTAGGGGGTGCGCCAAGGAGAGGCAGTCCTACTAGGATTACTAGTCTTAGTAGGACTCCTCTACAAGGAAGAGAGGGGGAAGGAAGGAAAGGGAGAGGGAGTAGGAAAGGGGGCACCGCCCCCCTGTCCTTGTCCAATTCTTACTGCTAGGGGGGGCTCCCCTGGCGGCTCTCTTCTCTCTCCACTAAGGCCCATGGGGGCCCATTAGTTCCCCCGGGGGTTCCGGTAATCCCTTCGGCACTCCGTTTTTACCCGAAACCACCTGGAATACTTCCGATGTCCGAATAACATAGTCCAATATATCAATCTTTATGTCTCGGCCATTTCAAGACTCCTCGTCATGTCTGTGATCTCATCCAGGACTCCGAACAAACTTTGGTCATCAAAACACATAACTCATAATACAAATCATCATCGAACGTTAAGCATGAGGACCCTACGGGTTCGAGAACTATGTAGACATGACTGAGACACATCTCTGGTCAATAACCAATAGCAGAACCTGAATGCTCATATTGGCTCCTACATATTCTACGAAGATCTTTATCGGTCAAACCACATAACAACATACGTTGTTCCCTTTTCATCGGTATGTTACTTACCCGAGATTCGATCGTCGGTAGCATCATACCTAGTTCAATCTCGTTACCTGCAAGTCTCGTTACTCATTCCATAATACTTCATCCCGCAACTAACTCATTAATCACATTGCTTGCAAGGCTTATAGTGATGAGCATTACCGAGAGGCCCAGAGATACCTCTCCGAAACACGGAGTGACAAATCCTAATCTCGATCTATGCCAACCCAACAAACAAATTTGGGGATACCTGTAGAGCATCTTTATAATCACCCATTTACGCTGTGATGTTTGATAGCACACAAAATATTCCTCCAGTATCTAGGAGTTGCATAATCTCATGTCCGAGGAACATGTATAAGTCATGAAGAAAGTAGTAGCAATGAAACTGTAATGATCATAATGCTAAGCTAATAGATGGGTCATGTCCATCACATCATTCTCCTAATGATGTGATCCCATTCATCAAATGACAACACATGTCTATGGTTAGGAACCTTAACCATCTTTGATTAATGATCTAGTCAAGTAGAGGCATACTAGGGACACTATGTTTTGTCTATGTATTCACACATGTACTAAGTTTCTGGTTAATACAATTCTAGCATGAATAATAAACATTTATCATGAAATAAGGAAATAAATAATAACTTTATTATTGCTTCTAGGGCATATTTCCTTTAGTCTCCCACTTGCACTAGACTCAATAATCTAGATTACAAAGTAATGATTCTAACACCAGTGGAGTTTTGGTGCTGATCATGTTTTGCTCGTGGAAGAGGCTTAGTCAATGGGTCTGCAACATTCAGATCCGTATGTATTTTGCAAATCTCTGTGTCTCCCTCCGACACTTGATGACGGATGGAATTGAAGCGTCTCTTGATGTGCTTGGTTTTTTGTAAAATCTGGATTCCTTCGCCAAGGCAATTGCACCAGTATTGTCACAAAACATTTTCATTGGACCCGACGCACTAGGTATGACACCTAGGTCAGATATGAACTCGTTCATCCAGACTCCTTCATTTGCTGCTTCTGAAGCAGTTATGTACTCTGCTTCACACGTAGATCCCGCAACAACGCTTTGCTTGGAACTGCACCAACTGACAGCTCCACCATTCAATAAAAATATGTATCCGAATTGTGACTTAGAGTCATCCGGATCAGTGTCAAAGCTTGCATCGACGTAACCATTTACGATGAGCTCTTTGTCACCTCAATAAACGAGAAACATATCCTTAGTCCTTTTCAGGTATTTCAGGATGTTCTTGACCGCTGTCCAGTACTCCACTCCGGGATTACTTTGGCACCTCCCTGCTATAGTTATAGCAAGGCACACATCAAGTCTGGTACACAACATTGCATACATGATAGAACCTATGGCTGAACCATAGGGAATGACTTTCATTTTCTCTCTATCTTCTGCAGTGGTCGGGCATTGAGTCTGACTCAATTTCACACCTTGTAACACAGGCAAGAACCCTTTCTTTAAATAATCCATTTTCAACTTCTTCAAAACTTTATCAAGGTATGTGCTTTGTGAAAGTCCCATTAAGCGTCTTGATCTATCTCTATAGATCTTGATGCCCAATATGTAAGCAGCTTCACCGAGGTCTTTCATTGAAAAACTTTTATTCAAGTATCCTTTTATGCTATCCAGAAATTCTATATCATTTCCAATCAACAATATGTCATCCACATATAATATTAGAAATGCTACAGAGATCCCACTCACTTTCTTGTAAATACAGGCTTCTCCAAAAGTCTGTATAAAACCATATTCTTTGATCACACTATCAAAGCTTTTATTCCAACTCCGAGAGGCTTGCACCAGTCCATAAATGGATCGCTAGAGCTTGCACACTTTGTTAGCACCCTTTGGATCGACAAAACCTTTTGGTTGCATCATATACAACTCTTCTTCCCGAAATCCATTCAGGAATACAGCTTTGACATCCATCTGCCAAATTTCATAATCATAAAATGCAGCAATTGCTAACATGATTTGGACAGACTTAAGCATCGCTACAGGTGAGAAAGTCTCCTCGTAGTCAACTCCTTGAACTTGTCAAAAACCTTTCGCAACAAGTCGGGCTTTGTAGACAGTAACATTACCCAAGCATCAGTCTTCTTCTTGAAGATCCATTTATTCTCTATGGCTTGCCGATCATTAGGCAAATCCACCAAAGTCCACACTTTGTTCTCATACATGGATCCCATCTTAGATTTCATGGCCTCAAGCCATTTCGCGGAATCTGGGCTCATCATCGCTTCCTCATAGTTCGTAGGTTCACCATGATCTAGTAACATGACTTCTGGAATAGGACTATTGTACCACTCTGGTGCGGAACGTACTCTGGAAGACCTACGAGGTTCTGTAGTAACTTGATCTGAAGTTTCATGATCATCATCATTAGCTTCCTCACTAATTGGTGTAGGAATCACTGGAACTGATTTCTATGATGAACTACTTTCCAATTCGGGAGAAGGTACAATTACCTCATCAATTTCTACTTTCCTCCCACTCACTTCTTTCGAGAGAAACTCCTTCTCTAAAAAGGATCCATTTTTAGCAACGAATATCTTGCCTTCGGATCTGTGATAGAAGGTGTACCCAACGGTTTCCTTTGGGTATCCTATGAAGACGCACTTCTCCGATTTGGGTTCGAGCTTATCAGGTTGAAGCTTTTTCACATAAGCATCGCAGCCCCAAACTTTAAGAAATGACAACTTTGGTTTCTTGCCAAACCATAGTTCATAAGGCGTCGTCTTAATGGATTTTGATGGTGCCCTATTTAAAGTGAATGCAGCCGTCTCTAAAGCATAACCCCAAAACGATAGCGGTAAATCAGTAAGAGACATCATAGATCACACCATATCCAATAAAGTACGATTACGACGTACGAACACACCATTTCACTGTGGTGTTCCAGGTGGCGTAAGTTGTGAAACTATTCCACATTGTTTCAAATGAAGACCAAACTCGTAACTCAAATATTCACCTCCACCGATCGGATCATCGAAACTTTATTTTTCTTGTTACAATAATTTTCCACTTCACTCTGAAATTCTTTGAACTTTTCAAATGTTTCAGACTTATGTTGCATTAAGTAGATATAACCATATCTGCTCAAATCATCTATGAAGGTAAGAAAATAACGATACCCGCCATGAGCCTCAACACTCATTGGACCGCATACATCGGTATGTATTATTTCCAATAAGTCAGTAGCTCGTTCCATTGTTCCGGAGAATGGAGTTTTAGTCATCTTGCCCATGAGGCATGGTTCGCAAGCACCAAGTGATTCATAATCAAGTGATTCCAAAAGCCCATCAGCATGGAGTTTCTTCATGCGCTTTACACCAGTATGACCCAAACGGCACTGCCACAAATAATTTGCACTATCATTATCAACTTTGCATCTTTTGGATTCAATATTATGAACATGTGTATCATCACGATCGAGTATTGCTACCTCTTGAGCACTGTGTTGGATTTCCCCGAAGAGGAGAGGATGATGCAGCAAAGTAGTGTAAGTATTTCCCTCAGTTTTTAAGAACCAAGGTATCAATCCAGTAGGAGACCAGACACAAGTCCCTCGTACCTACACAAAACGACAGCAACTCACAATCAACACTTAGGGGTTGTCAATCCCTTCACGGTCACTTACGAGAGTGAGATCTGATAGAGATAATATTTTTGGTATTTTTGATAGATAGATGCAAAGTAAAAAGTAAAAGGCAAAGTAAAAACAAAGCAAGTAAATAAAGTGATAGAGATTGATATGATGAGAATAGACCCGGGAGCCATAGGTTTCACTAGTGGCTTCTCTCAAGAGCATAAGTATTCTATGGTGGGTGAACAAATTACTGTTGAGCAATTGACAGAATTGAGCATAGTTATGAGTATATCTAGGCAATGATCATGTATATAGGCATCACCAAAACAAGTAGATCGAAACGATTCTGCATCTACTACTATTACTCCACTCATCGACCGCTATCCAGCATGCATCTAGAGTATTAAGTAAAAACAGAGTAACACCTTAAGCAAGATGACATGATGTAGAGGGATAAATTCATGCAATATGATAAAAAAACATCTTGTTATCCTCGATGGCAACAATACAATACGTGCCTTGCTGCCCCTTCTGTCACTGGGTAAGGACACCGCAAGATTGAACCCAAAGCTAAGCACTTCTCCCATTGCAAGAACTACCAATCTAGTTAGCCAAACCAAAAAGGATAATTCGAAGAGACTTGCAAAGATAACTCAATCATACATAAAAGAATTCAGAGAAGAATCAAATATTTTCCATAGATAATACTGGATCATAAACCCACAATTCATCGGTCTCAACAAACACACCGCAAAAAGAAGATTACATCGAATAGATCTCCACGAGAGAGGGGGAGATCATTGTATTGAGATCCAAAAAGAGAGAAGAAGCCATCTAGCTACTAGCTATGGACCCGAAGGTCTGAAGTAAACTACTCACACTTCATCGGAGGGGCTATGGTGATGATGTAGAAGCCCTCCGTGGTGGATGCCCCCTTCGGCGGAGCTCCGGAACAGGCCCCAAGATGGGATCTCGTGTATACAGAAGGTTGCGACGGTGGAATTAGGTTTTTGGCTCCTGTTCTGATCGTACGGGGATACGTAGGTATATATAGGAGGAAGGAGTACGTCGGTGGAGTGTCAGAGTGCCCACGAGGAAGGGGGGCGCGCCCAGGGGGGCGCCCTCCATCCTCGTGACCGTCTCTGGCACTGCTTGGAGTAGGGTCCAAGTCTCCTAGATCATGTACGGTTGGAAAATCACGATCCCGAACGTTTCATTCCATTTGGACATCGTTTGATATTCTGTTTCTTCGAAATACTGAAAAAGGCAAAAAACAACAATTCTGGGCTGGGCCTCCGATTAATAGGTTAGTCCCAAAAATAATATAAAAGTGGAAAATAAAGCCCAATATAGTCCAAAACAGTAGATAAAGTAGCATGGAGCAATCAAAAATTATAGATACGTTGGAGACGTATCAAGTATGAATAAAAATAGACCACTCAGCAAGGGTGCATGACCATAAAAGATATTACTCATATAAATAGAACAACCATTATTCTCTGATTTAAATGAATAACCATCTCACATTAAACAAGATATAGATATAATGTTCATGCTTAACGCTGGCAGCAAATAACATTTATTTAGGTCTAAAACTAATCCCGAAGGTAGATGTAGAGGTAGCATGCTGGCGGCGATCACATCAACCATTTCCCACACGCATCGTCACCTCGTCTTTAGCCAATCTTCGTTTAATCCATAGCCCCTGTTTCGAGTTGCAAATATGAGCAACAGAACCAGTATCAAATACCCAGGCACTACTACGAGCATTAGTAAGATAGACATCAATAACATGTATATCAAATATACCTTTCACTTTGCCATCCTTCTTATCCGCCAAATACTTGGGGCAGTTCCGCTTCCAGTGACGAGTCCCTTTGCAGTAGAAGCACTCAGTTTCAGGCTTAGGTCCGGACTTGAATTTCTTCTCCTGAGCAACAACTTTCTTGTTGTTCTTCTTGAAGTTCCCCTTCTCCCCTTTGCCCTTTTTCTTGAAACTAGTGGTCTTGTTGACCATCAACACTTGATGCTCCTCTTTGATTTCCACCTCCGCAGCTTTTAGCATCGCGAAGAGCTCGAGAATAGTCTTGTTCATCCCTTGCATATTATAGTTCATCACAAAGCCTTTATAGTTTGGTGGCAGTGATTCAAGAACTCTGTCAATGACACTATCATCAGGAAGATTAACTCCCAGCTGAGTCAAGTGGTTATGGTACCCAGACATTCTGAGTATGTGTTCACTGATAGAACTATTCTCCTCCATTTTGTAGCTATAGAATTTGTTGGAGACTTCATATCTCTCAACTCGGGCATTTTCTTGAAATATTTAACTCCAACTCTTGGAACATATCATATGCTCCATGACGTTCAAAACGTCTTTGAAGTCCCAATTCTAGGCCGTAAAGCATGGCACACTGAACTATCGAGTAGTCATCAGCTTTGCTCTGGCAGACGTTCTTAACGTCATCAGTAGTGTCTGCAGCAGGCCTAGCACCCAGCGGTGCTTCCAGGACGTAATTCTTCCATGCAGCAATGAGGATAATCCTCAAGTTACGGACCTAGTGCGTGTAATTGTTACCATCATCTTTCAACTTAGCTTTCTCTAAGAATGCATTAAAATTCAAAGGAACGGTAGCACGAGCCATTGATCTACAATAACATAGACACAAAAAATAACTATCAGGATTAAGTTCATGATAAATTAAAGTTTAATTAATCATATTACTTAAGAACTCCCACTTAGATAGACATCCCTCTAGTCATCTAAATGATCACGTGATCCAAATCAACTAAACCATGTCCGATCATCATGTGAGATGGAGTAGTTTCAATGGTGAACATCACTATGTTGATCATATCTACTACATGATTCACGTTCGACCTTTTGGTCTCAGTGTTCTGAGGCCATATCTGCATATGCTAGGCTCGTCAAGTTTAACCCGAGTATTCTACATGTGCAAAACTGGCTTGCACCCGTTGTATGTGAACGTAGAGCTTATCACACCCAATCATCGCGCGGTGTCTCGGCAGGACGAACTGTAGCAACAGTGCATACTCAGGGAGAACACTTATACCTTGAAATTTAGTAAGGGATCATCTTATAATGCTACCGCCGTACTAAGAAAAATAAGATGCATAAAAGATAAACATCACATTCAATCAAAATATGTGACATGATATGGCCATCATCATCTGGTTCTTATGATCTCCATCACCGAAGCATCACCATGATCTCCATCATCACCAGCGCGACACCTTGATCTCCATCGTAGCATCATTGTTGTCTTGCCAACTATTGCTTCTACGACCATCGCTACCACTTAGTGATAAAGTAAAACAATTACATGGTGATTGCATTGCATACAATAAAGCAACAACCATATGGCTCCTGCTAGTTGCCGATAACTTTTTTACAAAACATGATCATCTCATACAACAATTTATATCACATCATGTCTTGACCATATCACATCACAGCAAGCCCTACAAAAACAAGTTAGACGTCCTCTACTTTGTTGTTGCAAATTTTACGTGGCTGCTACGGGCTTCTAGCAAGAACCATTCTTACCTACGCATCAAAACCACAACGATTTTTCGTCAAGTGTGTTGTTTTAACCTTCAATAAGGACCAGCCGTAGTCAAACTTGATTCAACTAAAGTTGGAGAAACAGACACCCGCCAACCACCTATGTGCAAAAACATGTTGGTAGAACCAGTCTCATGACGCGGTCATGTAATGTCGGTCCGGGCTGCTTCATCCAACAATACCGCCGAATCAAAGTAAGACGTTGGTGGTAAGAAGTATGGCTATTATGGCCCACAACTCTTTGTGTTCTACTCGTGCATAAAACATCTACGCATAGACCTGGCACGGATGCCACTGTTGGGGAACACGGTAAATTCAAAAAAAAATCCTACGATCACGCAAGATCTATCTAGGAGATGCATAGCAATGAGAGGGGTGTCGGTGTCAAAACTGGCAGATCTCGGGTAGGGGGTCCCGATCTGTGCGTCAAGGCTGATGGTAACATGAAGCAAGGGACACAGATGTTTACCCAGGTTCGGGCCCTCTCGATGGAGGTAAAACCCCACTTCCTGCTTGATTAATATTGATGATATGGGTAGTACAAGAGTAGATCTACCACGAGATCGTAGAGGCTAAACCCTAAGAGCTAGCCTATGATGGTATGATTGTGATTTTGATCGGCCTTCTAAGGACCAACCTTCCCGGTTTATATAGACACCGGAGAGGGCTAGGGTTTACATGGAGTCGGTTACATAATATCCGGATCGCCAAGCTTGCCTTCCACGCCAAGGAGAGTCCCATCCGGACATGGGCCGAAGTCTTGAGTCTTGTATCTTCACGCTTCAATAGTCCGAATGTTGTACACAGTCTGGCTATCCGGATATCCCCTTATCCAGGACTCCCTTAGTAGCCCCTGAACCAGGCTTCAATGACGATGAGTCTGGCATGCAGTATTGTCTTCGGCATTGCAAGGCGGGTTCCTTCTTTGAATACTCTAAAGTGGTTGTCGAACACGCAGACCGTGTCCGGATCTACAAGATGATCTTTATACACCGCCGTAGAGAGAATGATATTTTTCACAAATGCAATCTGCTGACAACTTTTCTGATGACGTGACATGTTATTATGGTCAGATCGTTACTCGAACCATTTTCCCACAACTAGCTACCGCGCATATTATGAGGCGGTTTCTGTGACACGTCTTGTCAAAGCAGAGATCGTGTCCCCTTATCGCGGGATTCTCATCAATACGGGTATGGGTAATCCCACCACGCCATCAATCGTAGTGCTTGGGAAGCAAGCGATTCCCAACAGGCAAGTGGGGAGGCACACAGCTCTCGGTGCCTCTATAAAGGGATAAGATTTCCTCATTTTTACCCACGACTTCTTCCTCCTTTGCCCACCTTGCCCCCTCGAGCTCCAGCGCCCAAGCCCAAGTCTTCTCTACACAGCTAAACATGTCCGGAGCAGGAGGCAAGTGGGTGGCTTCCACCGTCAAGGAGAGGCACATCACAAATCTTCGGGCAGCCAGATACTTGGCCACAGACATAGCGCACCGGCTACCGGATGCCGGGCAGGTCATTCCGACCCCAGGACCCCACGAGAGGGTCGTATTCGTCGCCCACTTCATCCGTGGACTAGTATTTCCACTTCATCCCTTCGTCCGCAGGCTCATGTTCTACTACGGGCTAGATTTCCATGATCTAGCCCCGAATTTGTCCTCAACATCTCGGCATTCATCGTCGTATGCGAGGCCTTCCTCCGCATCCGGCCTCACTTCGGCCTATGGCTACAAACCTTCTGCGTGAAGCCGAAGGTTGTAAGCGGCCAACAAGCGAAGTGCGGAGGTGCCATGGTGGGCAGAATGCCTAATGTCACATGGCTCGATGGCTCCTTTGCGGAGACAGTGAAAGGGTGGCAATTAGGGTGGTTCTACATCACCGAGCCGCACGGCGTCAACTGGGTAGCGGCCCCCGAGTTTCGGTCCGAAGCCCCCGTGCGGCTCACCTCCTGGGAAAAGAAGGGCCTGTCCTGGGGTGATTCTACGAAGCTGACCAGACTCCAGACATGCATCAAAAGCATGAAGGACAAGAACATCAAGCTTGTCAACGTGATCCAGGTCATGCTCGTTCGCCGGATCCTTCCCTGCCAAAGGCGGGCAGTCAATTTGTGGTAGTTCGTCCCGGCCAAACACCAGACGCTCCGGAAGCTCTACGACATGACGCATAAAGGCACATGGAAGGTGATTTTCAAAGCCTTCGAAGTACCTCCTCCCACATCCGAGGACCGCGGGCTTCACGCCATGCGGGCCCCTAGTCAGGTGAGTTCTCAGATTACCACCGGACCTGGTTCTTCCCAATATATTCATAGGAGAGCCTTAAGTAGTTATGCATATTTGTTTCAGGATTATGTGGAGACGATGGAGCAGGTTTACTTTCCGGCTCTGCTGCCAGAAGGCCCAGCCAAGGCTCTCCTGATGGAGATGCTGGTCCCGGCACCGTACAAGGTGTCGGAGAAGAAGGCCAAGAAGAAGGCCCCGGGGACCCGAAAGGGTCTCCGTCGCAAGGTTGTGCCAGACGCCTCATCCAAAGACGACGAGGCACACTCCTCCCACGAAGGGGAGGAGGAAGAAGAAGAAGACGCCCCATCCCGAAAGGATGAGAGGTCCGGGGAGGCGGACCAGGGGGCCGGAAAAGGCCCCCGACGCAAGGCCATCATACCCTTGTCGTTTGATGATGACGAGACAGATTCTTCCCGCGGAGGCGGGAGGAACCAAGAAGAAACTCTACCTCCCCGCACTGGGGAGGAGAGAAAGAGAAAAGCCGCCTCGGAGGGGGAGGCTGGGGCATCCAAGAAGGGAAAGGCATCCCTTCCGGACTATTCCGCCATGGCCGCTCACAACGAGGAGGGGTGGCTGCCCCGGGGGAAGCCCCCGGTGCGATCGTAAGTGTCCGCATTCTAAATGGTTTCACTTCATAGTTTTTATACTTATAATGCCAAACATATATGCAGTCCGGCCAAGGATCACCCCGAGGTATCTTCCTCCGGGTCCCTGAGCGATTCGGCGATAAATTCGCTTCCGACGGCCACTACCCCTCAACACGCGGATGACACGGAGGTGTTGTCCCGAAGGCTCCCAGAGCAGGGGGAGGTGACTCTGGAGATCCCCCACGACGGGATTCGAGATGTCGGACATGCGGGGTTCAAGATCCCCGCGGATCGTGTCGATGAGAGCCATGCCCAGCCGGGCTCTCAGCCGAACACAATTCCGGAACCTTCGATGGTTCCGGACTCAGGCGGGTGACCCCTCGTTAGGGACGGCGTGCCGTCTGTGTCACGGACTTCTGTTGCACATGAGGCGCCGGACTGTCTGCTGGAAGCGCTTCGCGGTGCTTCCCTGGATGAAGAGCACTGTACTCTTATGAGTACGGTGATTTGGAAGGTTTCGTCCGCCAAAAGCGGACTAACCGAAGCTTGCACCAGCCTCCTAACAGGCTTCGAGGTAAGTAATAAATATGTGCAAAATTACCACCCGATAGGTAGTAGCCCCTAATACTCTGTTTGGTGTTCGGAAAGAAAAGCCAAACGGAGGGTCAATTATAATCCGTAGGAGTCTAATAATAAGTATTGTTGTCAATAAGCAGGTTGTGCTACTTGCTGCTGCTGCCCGTACTGCCGAGGTTTCCGAACTAAAGTGGGACCTGGAGCAGGCACAGGGAGAGCTCGACCTCATGAAGAGGCAGCTCGAAGAGAACAATGGTAAGTGATTCCCGCTCTTATGCATTTAAGGATAGGCAGAATTGGTGAGTCTAACACCTAAGTGTCGTGACTGTGTAACAGGGGCCACCACCGAAGTGGCATCCCTGAAGAAGGCGATGGCCGAGTCCGAAGACAAGGCGGCCTTGGAGTGTAAGGAGCGTGAAAAGCAAAGTGCTAGGGTAGGTGAGGTACAGCAAGAGCTCCAGGACCTCGGCAAGATATGCGAGTCCGTGGAGCATGATCTGAAGGTGAAAGAGGTCGAGCTTGCGAAGGCCCTTGTGAATTTGAAAGACGCCAAGGCCGAAGCCGAGAAAGCACAGCAGGAGATCCAGGAGGCCAAGAAGATAGCAGCGGGTAAGAAGTTCTTTATGCAAAGCAAACATGTGGAGGAGGCGTTTCTTTTACTTACTCGAATTCGGAGCTCTCCAGGGGCATTCACAGATCTGCCACACAGCGTATCAGACGCTGCGGAGTTCTACCGTGCCCAGGAGGGGAATTCAATGGAGAAGATGTTCTGGTGCTAGTATGCTGGGGCCGAACACCCGATGCCTCTGAGTGACCAACTGAAGCAGTTGGTCGAACTCCATAGGGCGGCTGAACTAGCTATGAAAGGTTTCATAGTCCGGATGTGGCCTGGTGAGCTCATGCCCAGTAGCTACTTTGGCCTGATCAAGCGGATGGTGGATGCCTACCCACGGCTTGAGGTGATCAAGCGATCCTTTTGTATCGAGGTGCCCGCCGGGCCTTTGCCCGCGTCAAGGTGCATTGGGGCAAGCTAGATGCGGAGAAGCTGGTCAAGGACGGGCCGCCGGAGGGCAAGGCGCATCGCCATCCCGAGCTGTACTATGATGGCGTTATGAAGGGTGCTCGTCTTGTGGCTGATGAATGTACCAAGGACACCGTTTTTGAATGAATTCACTTCTGTCATGTTTGTAATTTAAGGACGAAGTTACTTGCGCTATGTAGCACTTTTGTTATTTAAAATATTACCTTCTGTGCGGCTGTTTATAAAATACTGAAAGTAGGCCAGTCGTCGGCTTCCGCCCCCACACGACTAGCACTGGGGTATTCGTGGAAAACCCAGACACTCTTTATCCAAATGTTTGGTCCCTTAAGGAGGTGTCCGACGCAGCAAACAAGGCAATCGGACTATGCGGCTTTATAACTTTCACTTAGCCATAGAAGTCTACAATTTTAAATTTCGGCGAAGCCCCTAGAATCCGGAAGGCCGAATTGGGGAGCTATATACGCCTAGATCAGACAAAGTCGATTTATCACCTAAAGCGGAAAATCTTTAAGGATTTTAGTACCTCTCGAACAGCGACCAGCTCTCGCCACATCATGCTGGTCAGTTTTTGGCTTTCTCTACTGAGGTGCTCGTCCAGAAGAACCGGGACACAATCGCAGTAGTTCTCCCTACGCTACCTTAGCGGATATAACGGAACATAAGTCACCAAAACAAGGAAGCCGGGCTATCCCAACTGTAGACCCAAGACATGATTAGAAGCTGATGCATATAATGCTATAAGTTCGGGGTGCCGCACTGTTGAAAGTGTTCGAACTTTATTTGCCATATTATGGGGCGCCATGAGAAGCCCCTGGCAAACTGACCGCACCAAGGTGTACGGGTGCAATATGAAATAATCATTTATAAGAGAAAAAATGCTCAAGTAAGAATAATAAGCTGACGCTATATATAATCTCCCATTGACGAAAAATACGTTTAAGCGTATGTTTACAATGGATGCATTAAGCGGAGATAAATTGGACTATTTGACATGTCCTATCCAGGGGCAGGCTGTGTACAGATAGATAAAGCAGGTATAATGATCGCAAATAGATTCCACCTGGGTATTCCCTTCTGTGCTGCACGTTTGTTGCCTCCTTGGATGTCTCTCCCATATGAGTCCGGCAATTCGGCTCTTCTGAGGATGCTGCACTAACGCGTTGTCCTGAAAGGTAAGAGGGAAAGAGTATGAAGGTATTTGGCGGTTACCCGCACTATTGACTGAGTCGTTGATGCGCCTGTGCCTATGCCCATGGTATCTTGAGTGCGTTATTGTGTATGCGTGGCATGAATGTTGCTTTGGAGGGGCTTGAGCAGAGGCTGGATTGCTAATCACGCTCTTGGCGTTCCTGATGATCCTGTTGCAGGGTGCTCCGGACTCGCTTGACAGTGCTCGAAGTTGTTGCCGGATTGGTTTGTCGGAGTAGGCCGCATTGTACTTCTGTCGCGAGGGCTGCCGTATGCTCTTCTGTTCGAAGGGAGCAGTCCATATTTCCATTGACAGTGATGACCCCGTGCGGTCCTGGCATCTTGAGCTTGAGTTATGCGTAATGTGGTACCGCATTGAATCTAGCGAACGCGGTTCATCCGAGCAGTGCCTGGTAACCAGTACGAAAAGGGACGATATCGAGGATTAACTCTTCGCTTCGGAAGTTATCCAGGGATCTGAAGACCACTTCCAGTGTTATAGAGCCCGTACAGCGGGCCTCTACTCCAGGAATTACACCTTTAAAGGTAGTTTTGGTGGGCTTGATCCTTGAAGGATCAATGCCCATCTTGCGCACTGTGTCCTCATAAAGCAGGTTCAGGCTGCTGCCGCCGTCCATAAGGACACGCGTGAGGTGGAATCCGTCGATGATTGGGTCTAAGGCCAATGCGGCTGAGCCGCCGTGATGGATGCTAGTAGGGTGGTCCCTATGGTCAAAGGTGATCGGACAAGCTGACCATGGATTGAACTTGGGGGCGACTGGCTCCATCGCATAGACGTCCCGTAGTGCCCGCTTCCGTTCCCGCTTGGGGATGTTTGTGGCGTAGATCATGTTGACCATTTTCACCTAGGGGGAGGGATTTCTTTTGTCCCCCCGTGTTCGGATTCCGGGGCTCTTCGTCATTGTCGTTGTGCAGCTCCTTGTCCTTGTTTTCAGTGTTTATTTTGCCGGCCTGTTTGAACACCCAGCAGTCTCTATTGGTGTGGTTGGCTGGTTTGTCCGGTGTGCCATGAATTTGGCATGATCTCTCCAGTATGCGGTCTAGACTAGACGGTCCCTGATTATTTCTTTTGAACGACTTTTTCCGCTGTCCGGACTTATATCCGCTGAATCCGGCGTTGACTGCCATGTCTTCAGTGCTGTCACCGTTGTTCCGTCTCTTATGTCTGTTGTGTCGTGGCTTGCCGTTAGTATCGCGGCCATCCGAAGCGCCAGAATGTGGCGTGGTGCCGCTGCGAGCCAACCAGCTATCCTCACCCGCACAAAAGCGGGTCATTAGTGTTGTGAGAGCTGCCATGGACTTGGGTTTTTCCTGGCCGAGGTGTCGAGCGAGCCACTCATCACGAATATTATGCTTGAAAGCCGCCAAGGCTTCGGCGTCCGGACAGTCGACTATTTGGTTCTTTTTAGTTAGGAACCGAGTCCAGAATTTCCGGGCTGACTCTCCGGGCTGTTGAGTAATGTGGCTCAGGTCATCAGCGTCCGGTGGTTAATTTTCTCAGTTTTATTAACCCGGGCGGCTCTTTATCATTGATTTAAATTTGTAGTTCTTGTTTCAAGTTAAATTTTTTAATTCTCTATCTTGTTCTGTTCAGTGCCGCCTCTTCCTCGGCCATTCAAGAAAGGGATTTGCTTCTTCTTACAGGTCCTTGAGAAAAAGAAGAAAGATAGGAAAGGAATTAGGGCGTTTTTGTAAAAGAATTCGATGCCCCTGCGAAAAACCGAGTCAAGAAAGAGGTAAGGGCCGGGTCAGAGGAGGAACAGACATTCAAAGCAACCGAACCATAGATCCAGCTTTGCAGGACAAGCATAACGAAAGTAAGCATTTGGCCAGACATTCAAATAAACCCTATATCTAGAAATCCATCATCCATGTCTGAATGGTCTAAGCATCATATCTTTTTCTTTTCACTTCCGCTGCATCGTCCGGACATCAGAAATAGCTGCATTAGCAGCATCTCGCTACAACTCCCTTGGCAATCCTAGCACCAATAGGAACAACTCAATTCAAGCTAGCAACAACTAACAATTTCTACTTCCTCGAACAAGAGCTTGCTTTTAGTTCATGTTAGCTACATTCGTTTTAATAGAAAGATGGGAAATGCTAGGTTAGCAGAAGACTATGCTTGTGCCACAAACTTATTGCTTCGGAGAAGCATTTCTTTAATGAATCTTACTCAGTACAGTATTCATAAGGGACCTGTATCTAAATATTCTGTTCTAACATTCCAATTTTGGTTGGAAGTTTCTCAAATGAAAGAGCACAACCCTTTCCATCACTTCTCTACATACTGGCATTCGGAGCTAGGAGCAGAGAAGAGAAGTCAATCGGAAGAATCCTAAAAGCCTGGAGCTCAAACATTGCATTCTACACTTTACTTTTGTTTTGTATCTCTGAAACAAGAGTGAAAAGAAATCAGCTCATCCACCGCTAACTAAACAGGGCGAAACTAGCTCTTCTTTGGTTTCCCTGGGTCCAAGTTTATCGTACTAGGTGGCGCGACACGCGACATAGGTAGTAAAGTAGTGATTTTGGGCCCAATTCATATTTCTTTTTTGATTGCAATTCTTATCCTAGCTCTTGCTTCACATTTGGAATTACATGAAAAATATTTTTCATCCGAAAGAGGTCTACGAAGACTTTTGGGAAAACGTCGACGTTTGCTGGCTTATTTGGCAAAGAAAAATAGAGTACATTATAAGAAATTAATCGGTCAGTTGAATATTCGGGAGCAGTAATTTAATCGTTCAAATTTTTTTCTTGTTTTATTATTTTTTTAGTATCGTACTACCGGAAAAGTGTCGCTAACCGCTAGGCAATAGAGTCAGCTTACGGGGTGGGGCGCAAGCAAGCGTAGCGAATCACATAGAGTTGCCCCTACCTGCCTGCGCGCAGATAGATAGGGCGGGTGAGCGCAGGGATGGATGTCTGAGCGGTTGAAAGAGTCGTCTTGAAAACTGAAGTATTGATCGCACATATGTGCCCTGGAAGTTATCAAGGAATGCGTCTTCTAGGTCTTCCCAACTGCCAATGGAATTTACTGGCAGGCTGTTTAACCAGTGTCAGGCTGGTCCTTTGAGCTTAAGGGGAAGATATTTGATGGCATGTAGATCATCTCCGTGGGCCATGTGAATGTGGAGAAGGAAATCTTCGATCCATACTGCGGGGTCTGTTGTGCCATCGTATGATTCGATGTTTACGGGTTTGAACCCTTCTGGGAATTCATGATCCATCACTTCGTTAGTGAAGCAGAAGGGGTGTGCGGCGCCTTGGTGCCGGGCTATGTGGCTACGCAGGTCGGATTGGTATGGGTTGCTGTGTTTGGCCCGGTTGGACTTGTTGATGATGTATCCGGTGCAACGGTCATCATCGCGCGCTGGGGCGCGTCCCCGCGATTCGTAGATCGATCTTGGCTGTCCTGCTTTGTTTTCCAGAATATCTTGCAGGTCTTGCCTGTTGCCCTGGGCTGTAGTGTGTCGGCATGGGGCTGCGGGTTGGTATTCGGGATGGTATCCCGTTTTATCCCGGCCACGAGGTGGCCGGTCAGCCGTTTGCCGCTCGAGTCCATATTCCTCGACTGGCAGGACTTTAGTCCATCTATCTGTGAACAGGTCTTGATCAGCTTGGAGTTGCTACTGCTTCTTCTTCAGGCTCCTTGCAGTGGCTATAAGTCTACGCTTGAAGCGCTCTTGCTCCACAGGATCCTCAGGTACGCCGAATACGTTGTCGCCGAGGCTAATCTCGTCTTTCAAGGGGGGCATGTAGTTGTCCTCCTCTGGGTATCCGTACGTTGCTTGTTCTTCTGGGCTGACCTGCTCATCTTCCTGTTCGGCCTGCTCGAAGGCGGGCTGGTCAGGGTCATATTCTTCTTCGGCGCCATCCGGATTGTTTTCGTCTTCGGGGCCGGTATTGCTGTGGTGGGGCTTGGAGCGGCGCCGACAATGCCCATGCTTTGCTTTTATTCCTGAGGGGTTATCCTTCGTTGCCTCGTCGCCATTAGTTTCCTTCGGAGTGTCCACCATATAGATATCATATGAGGAGGTGGCCGTCCATCGCCCCGTGAGCGGTGGCTCCTGTAATTCTCCTTCATCGTCGTCCATACCATCGATCTCTTCGGAATCGAAGTCAAGCACGTCGGTTAAATCATCGATCGTGGCAATGAAGTGGGTGGTGGGTGGGCAACGAATTCCGACGCCGTCCGCTTCCCACTCAAGACAGACATAGTTCGGCCCAGAGTCTCCAGACAAAGAGAGAGACTTCAATAAGTTCAGCATGTCGCCAAAGGGCGAGTGCTGAAAGACGTCCGCCGCGGTGAACTCCATCACCGAAGACCAACCAGGTTCGGCAGGCTCAGGGACGCGCAGACTGGGACCTACAACCGGATATGACTCCGGGGGTCCGGAGTCACAGGCTCCCTCAGAAGTGAGGCATGTGTTCGGCTCCATCACCGATGAGGGTACGACCTGCAGGGTGGGGTCCAGCCCTCCGTCCTTAGGCAATGCAACCTGCCCCAGATTTAGATCCGGGGCTTCTGCCGGGGTGATATCCGGAGCATCGTCCGACAGCAGATCTAAGCCATGCTCATCATGCCCATTCGGTGCTCCTGGTGTTGGCCCGAATCCGTCGAAGATTAAGTCTCCGCGAATATCCGTTGTGTAGTTCAAGTTTCCGAACCTGACCTGGTGGCCGGGGGCATAGCTATCGATCTGCTCCAGGTGGCCAAGCGAATTGGCCCACAGTGTGAAGCCGCCAAACATGAAGATCTGTCCGGGGAGGAAAGTCTCGCCCTGGACAGCATCGTTGATGATGATTGAAGGAACCATCAAGCCTGACAGCGACGACACAGAGGAACTCTCAATGAAAGCACCAATGTCAGTGTCAAAACCGGCGAATCTCGGGTAGGGGGTCCCGATCTGTGCGTCAAGCCTAATGGTAACAGGAAGCAAGGGACACAAATGTTTACCCAGGTTCGGGCCCTCTCGATGGAGGTAAAACCCTACTTCCGGCTTGATTAATATTGATGATATGGGTAGTACAAGAGTAGGTCTACCACGAGATCGTAGAGGCTAAACCCTAAGAGCTAGCCTATGATGGTATGATTGTAATTGTGATCGACCTTCTAAGGACCAACCTCCCCGGTTTATATAGACACCGGGCAGGGCTAGGGTTTACATGGAGTCGGTTACAAGGAAGGAAACATAATATCCGGATCGCCAAGCTTGCCTTCCACGCCAAGGAGAGTCCCATCCGGACACGGGCCGAAGTCTTGAGTCTTGTATCTTCACGCTTCAATAGTACGGACATTGTACACAGTCCGGCTGTCCGGATACCCCCTTATCCAGGACTCCCTCAAGGGGAGAGTGTGTCCACGTACCCTCGTAGACCGAAAGCGGAAGCGTTTAGTAACGCGATTGATGTAGTCGAAATTCTTCATGATCCAACCGATCCAAGTACCGAACGTACGGCACCTCCCCGTTCGGCACATGTTCAGCTCGATGATGTCCCTCGTGCTCTTGATCCAGTTCAGGACCAGGGTGAGTTCCGTCAGCACTACGGCGTGGCGACGGTGATGATGATGTTGCCGGTGGAGGGCTTCGTCTAAGCACTATGGCGATATGATCGAGGTGTGTAACTGTGGAGGGGGGCACCGCACACGGCTGAGAAGAAATGGTGTGTTCTAGGGTGCCCCCTGCCCTTGTATATAAAGGAGGGAGGGGAAGGCCAGCCGGCCCTAGGGGGCGCGCCAAGGAGAGGGAGTCCTACTAGGACTACTAGTCTTAGTAGGACTCCTCTACAAGGAAGAGAGGGGGAAGGAAGGAAAGGGAGAGGGAGTAGGAAAGGGGGTGCCGCCCCCCTTCCCTTGTCCAATTCGGACAGCTAGGGGGGGAGGGGGTGCGGCCTGCCCTGGTGGCCCTCCTCTCTCTCCACTAAGGCCCATGGTGGCCCATTAGTTCCCCCGGGTGTTTCGGTAACCCCTCTAACACTCCATGTTTACCCGAAACCACTCGGAACACTTCCAGTGTCCGAATAACATAGTCCAATATATCAATCTTTATGTGTCGACCATTTTGAGACTCCTCGTCACGTCCGTGATCTCATTCGGGACCCGGAACAAATTTTGGTCATCAAAACTCATAACTCATAATACAAATCATCATCGAATGTTAAGCGTGCGGACCCTACGGGTTCAAGAACTATGTAGACATGACCGACACACATCTCTGGTCACTAACCAATAGCGGAACCTGGATGCTCATATTGGCTCCTACATATTCTACGAAGATCTTTATCGGTCAAACCACATAACGACATACATTGTTCCCTTTGTCATCAGTATGTTACTTGCCCGAGATTCGATCGTCGGTATCCTCACACCTAGTTCAATCTCGTTACCGGCAAGTCTCTTTACTCGTTCCGTAATACTTCATCCCGCAACTAACTCATTTGTCACATTGCTTGCAAGGATTATAGTGATGAGCATTATCGAGAGGGCCCAGAGATACCTCTCCGAAACACGGAGTGAAAAATCATAATCTTGATATATGCCAAGCCAACAAACACCTTTGGAGACACCTGTGGAGGATATTTATAATCACCCATTTACATTGTGACATTTGATAGCACACAAAGTGTTCCTCCGGTATCCGGGAGTTGCATAATCTAATAGTCTGAGGAACATGTATAAGTCATGAAGAAAGCAGTAGCAATGAAGCTGTAACGATCATAATGCTAAGCTAATGGATGGGCCATGTCCATCACATCATTCTCCTAATGATGTGATCCCGTTCATAAAATGACAACACATGTCTATGGTTAGGACACTTAACCATCTTTGATTAATGAGCTAGTCAAGTAGAGGCATACTAGGGACACTATGTTTTGTCTATGTATTCACACATGTACTAAGTTTCAGGTTAATACAATTCTAGCATGAATAATAAACATTTATCATGAAGTAAGGAAATAAATAATAACTTTATTATTGCCTCTAGGGAATATTTCCTACATTTCAGTGGGGGCACGCTGAGTGCACCCACTGGGTGTAGTCCCTGAGACTGTTGCCGACTGTAGGCAGTCGGTGGGAGTCTTATAGAACACACATGAAAATAAATTTTTTATCTCCTCAACAAGAGTCACTTTCTAGTGGGGGTATGCTAAGTGCACCCACTGGGTGTAGTCCCCGAGGCTGTCGTCGACTGCAGGCTGTCGTCGACTACAGGCTGTCGGCGGGAGTTTGATAAAACCGAGTCCTCCTTAGTTGATCGAGTGAGTTCTATTAGTAGCTTGCGTCAAAGGGTACTTCAGGATCTGGTACCGATCAAGCTTGTTCCTCCTGGGGGTGTTGATCCTACGGTACTTGGGGTCTCTGAATTCAGAGATCAGGGTACTTCAGGATCTGGTACTGATTGAGCTTGTTCCTCTCGAGAGTGCTGGTCTTCGGGCACTCAGAGTAGTTCTTATCATTAACTGATCCACTTTCTCTTTTGTTTCAGAGAACCTGCGAGCTCGGGGCTCAGTATGTGTCGCTGGAGAAGGAGATGAACCAGCTCCGACTGGACCTAGAGGTGGAGAAGAGGAACATAGCTCACACATAGGCGGAGCTAAAGACCATGGGAGGTAAGCTTTAGCAACCAAGCGTTCTTATTTCCCTTTTCACTATTCTTTTAACCGAGTAACTTCACTCAAACAGATGTGCGTAGTGAAAACCATCGACTCCAAGTGCAGCTCAGGACATCTATTTCTTTAGAAACTATGAAGTGGACACTCGTTAACAAGGATAATGTACTGGCGGGGGTGCAGAAGGTGGCAAGGGAGAAGACCAAGGCCATCGAAGGGAAGTTGGCTTCAGTCAAGAAGCTTGAAGGGGAGAACAAGTGACTGAGGACTGCCATTGAGGAGGCTAAGAAGGAGGTGGCCGAGCTCAAGAAGCAGCAAGCCGAGTGGTACGGCAAGTTCGAGACCCAGGCAAACGCTTACGAGCAAGAGAAGAAAACCTTGAGTGATAAGATCACCCATCTTACTAAGAAGAAGGATTCTCTAGAAAAGTATATAAAGGACTTCATAGAGGATATGTACACCACTTGTATCATCCGAATGAGTTTTTACTTATTTTTAAGTTAAGTTCAAATACTGATACTCATTTCTCCCCTTTCTTTATTCATAGAGTATTGCCATGACTTTGAGCAGGAGACTAATAGGATTGAGAGGGACCTGGATCCCACCAGGTTACTTGTCGGGGACAAAGCTGGTCTGGGTATTTTGCGGCTCGAAGATCGACTCGACGATCCTCTTGGGTACATCACTCTCTTGCGAGGAGCGATGGGAAAATCGACAAGGAGCTATGGCCGGACGATATGCTCCAGACTGATCTGGAGCTGATGATGACTCGCCTCAACTAGATTCCCATCCGAGTGCAGGCATAGAAGAAGTTTGCTGCCCGATGCAGGGCCGATGTGGCTCTCTCCCTTATCTGTGTCCACTACAAGGACGCAAAGGAAGAGAAGGTGAAGTCCCTCTAAATCGCTAACACGAAGAAGCTCAAGTTTGAAGACTTCATGGAGACGTTCATAGGGGCAGCCACTCGGATTGCAAATGGCATCGACTTGGACACCTTCATCAAGCCGGCCAACCCCTCTGATGCATGAGAAAAACTTTAGGCTTTACCCATTTGCCCCGATATGCCGAGTGAATTTGCATCCGTTAAACTCTTTCGGGCTTCAGACCAGAGTATTTGTATTTACTTTTGGACTTCTGAAATTATTCGAATGCTTTCTTTCGAGTCTTTGGATGTTTGCAATTTAGGTGAAGGCTGGTTCGCAGCTAAGCCCCCGAGTGAGAGGATTGCCCTTTACTTGGAGTAGTTTTTAACTTAGACGAAAGCTGGTCCGCACCTAAGCCCCAAGTGGAAGGAACGCTCATCACTCGGAGTCATTTTTTAACTTAGGAGAAAGCTGGTTCACAGCTAAGCTTCCGAGTGGGAAGGACACTCTTCACTCAGAGTAGTTTTTAAACTTAGGCGAAAGTTGGTTTACATCTAAGCCTCCAAGTGAGAGGAACAATCTTCACTTGGAGTAGTTTTTTTTACTTAGGCGAAAGCTGGTTCACAGCTAAGCCCCTGAGTGAGAGGAACGCTCGTCACTCGGCAAGTCGTTTGAAACTCAGGTGAAAGCTAGTTCGCAGCTAAGCCCCCGATTGAGAGGAACGTTCGTCACTCAGATTCGTTTGAAATTTAGGTGAAAGCTGGTTCATAGATAAGGCCCCGAGTGAGAGGAACACTCATCACTTGGAGTCGTTTGAAACTTAGGCGAAAGCTAGTTCATAGCTAAGCTCCTGAGTGAGAGGAACGCTCATCACTCGGAGTCGTTTGAAACTTAGGGGAAAACTAGTTCACAGCTAAGCCCCTGAGTGAGAGGAACGCTCGTCACTCGGAGTCATTTGAAACTTAGGCAAAAGCCGGTTTGTAGCTAAGCTCCTAAGTGAGAGGGACGCTCGACACTGGGAGTTGTTTAAAACTTAGGCAAAAGTTGGTTCACAGCTAAGCCCTCGAGTGAGAGGGACGCTCGCCACTCGAAGTCGTTTTTAACTTAGGTAAAAGCTGGCTCACAGCTAAGCCCCCGAATGAGAGGAACACTCTTCACTTGGAGTAGTTTTTTTAACTTTGGCGAAAGCCGATTCATAGCTAAGCCCCCGAGTGAGAGGAACGCTTGTCACTCGGATTCATTTTTAACTTAGGCGAATGATGGTTCACAACTAAGCCCTCGATGAGAGGAACACGCATCACTTAGAGTCATTTCTAACTTAGGCAAAAGCTGGTTCACAACTAGGTTGAAGGGCATACACCCATTGGGGGTCGTAAGCCAATGTATGTGTACGAGTGAACTCAATGTAGTACTGAAAAAGTCATGCTTTTATTGATCGAACATCACTTGAGTGCTTTTATTACATCTCAACATCAAGTATAAAATCGCCGAAGCAAGTCGGCATTCCAAGCGCGGTGCTCGTCTACTTGCTTCAGATGGTTGTATAATCGGTATGCCCAGTTATGTAGAACCTTTGACATGATAAAGGAACTTCCCACGCAGGTGCAAGCTTGTGTGGTCGTTGCAGATCTACTCGGAGTACAAGATCTCCTTCGAGAATGGCCCAACCCTTGATGTTTTTATCGTGAAAATGTTGCAGGTCCTATTGGTAAGTGGTTGAACGGATAAGAGCCATCTCCCTCTCTCCTTCCAAGAGATCAACAACGTCCTGCCATGCTTGCTCAACTTCAGCTTCCGAGTATAGTTTCACTCATGGTGAATTGTGGAGCAAGTCACTCAATGATGACCCACAAGTATAGGGGATCAACCATAGTCCTTTCGATAAGTAAGAGTGTCGAACCCAACAAGGAGTAGAAGGAAATGACAAGTGGTTTTCAGCAAGGTAATTTTTGCAAGCACTGAAATTGTCGGTAACGAGTAGTTTGATAGCTAGATAATTTGTAACGAGAAAATAATAGTAATGGTAAATAAAGTGCAGCAAGGTATCCCAATCCTTTTGGTCGCAAAGGACAGGCCAAAATGGTCTCGTATAATAAGCAAAGCGTTCTTGAGGGCACACGGGAATTTCATCTAGTCACTTTCATCATGTTGGTTTGATTGGCGTTTGCTACTTTGATAATTTGATATGTGGGTGGACCCGTGCTTGGGTGTTGTTCTTACTTGAACAAACCTCCCACTTATGATTAACCCCCTCACAAGCATCCGCTACTATGAGAGAAGTATTAAGATAAAATCTAACCATAGCATTAAACATATGGATCCAAATCAGTCCCTTACAAAGTAGCGCATAAACTGGGGTTTAAGCTTCTGTCACTCTAGCAACCCATCATATAATAACTACTCCACAATGCATTCCCTTAGGCCAATAGATGGTGAAGTGCCATGTAGTTGACATTCACATGACACCACTAAGGGAATTACAACATACATATCATCCAAATATCGAACATATCAACTTCGCATAATTACTTGCAACATGACTTCTCCCGTGACCTCAAGAACAAACGTAACTACTCACAAATGATATTCATGATCAAGATCATAGGGGTAATAAATAGCATAATGGATCTGAACGTATGATCTACCACCAACTAAACCATATAGTAATCAACTACAAGATGTAATTAACACTACTAGTCACCCACAGGTACCAATCTGAGGTTCCGGTACAAAGATTGAACACAAGACACGAACTAGGGTTTCAGAGGAGATGATGATGTTCAATATGTTGATGAAGATTGACCTCCCAAATATGAGAGGGCTGTTGGTGACGATGATGGCCTCAATTTCCCCCTCCGGGAGGGAAGTTCCCCCGACGGAATCACTCTGCCGGAGGGCAAAAGTGCTCCTGCCCAAGTTCCACCTCGAGACGGAGGCACTCTGTCCCGAAAGTCCTCTCCTTATTTTTTTCTAGGTAAAAAGACCTTATGTACCAGAAGATGGGCACCAGATGTGGGCTGGGCTGACCACAACCCACGAGGGCGCGCCTGGGGGCCTGGGGGGCCTCGCGCGCCCTGGTGCCTTTTGATCACCAGGTGCCTTCCTCCAGTAGTTATTTGATCCAGTATTTTTCATATATTCTAAAATAATTCTCCTTAAATTGTCAGCACATTTGGAGATGTGAAGAATAGGTATCTCTGACATAGCTTTTTCAGGTCCATAATTCTAGCTGTTGGCATTCTCCCTCTTTGTGTAAACCTTGTATATTATGAGAGAAAAGACATTAGAATTATTCCAAAAAGCATTATTAAGCATACAAACATTATAAAATAGTAGGAAAACATGATGCAAAATGGATGTTGTCCGTGGGAACGACACCTATGGGATCACTGGAATCCCTACTGTGGTCGGCGGGCGCGAGGTTGTGAGAAGAGTGGGTCCAGGACCTAGCACACAGATCCTTTACCCAGGTTTGGGCCGCGAGGATGCATAATACCCTAGTCCTGCATTGGTGTATATTCGAGTGTTTTTGAGCTAGCTATGGTGCGTGACTTGCTCAAAAGAGCCGAATCCTTCTCTCGTATGCCTCGGGCCTCGTTTTATAGGGAAAAAGGGATGCCACCGTGGCACACAGGAGGTGGAAAGTGCATGCGGTGGCTGAGTCTATCCTCTGGCGGTGTCGGACAAACGCACTTAATGCGATGCCGATGTGCCCCTCTTGCTGTCACCGCTTCGCCTCGCTTAGACACGCGTTAGGGCCAGCATGGCACACAGTGCCATGTAGGCTGGCAAGCTACTGAGCTGGTGCAGTGGTAGCGTCTTCATGAAGATTTGCATGCCACCACGCAGGTGCTTGCTCAGTTGGTCTGGAAGCCACACGCCGCCACGCAGGTGCGCACCTAGCTGGCTAGGCTGGCAGCTGCATGGGAACAACGGTGGGGTCTTGGCGCACGCGGGCCTGGGCGCGGCCCAACTGATGTCCTCGGCAAGGGTCTTGTCGGGGCCCCGGCAAGGGTCTTGCCGCGACACTATGGTCGTCCCCAGCAAGGATCTTGCCGAAGGCCTCATGGATTTCCTCAGCTGGGATCGTGCCGAGGATCGTTGTCTTCCAATCCCCATCTGATTCTTGTGTGTTAATGATCTTCACGAAGATCTGCATGCCATCATGGAGGCGCCTCCTGAGCCTTGGTCCCAATGTGGTTGATGGTGTTGGAACCCTTGGGCTCAAGGGTAGCGATCTCTGCTGGCATTGGGCAAGTTGCCCCGGCAAGGGTCTTGCCGGGGCAGTGGAGGCCGCCCCGGCAAGGGTCTTGCCAGGGGAGTCTGCCTTGCCTTCTTGCTCTTTGTGTCTCTGGCCTTGGTGTTGCCTTGGTTGTCTTGTGGCCTCGGCTTTCCTCCTCTGCCCTACTAAGTGTGGCTGCGGGCGCGGCTCTGACTGCCCGTGCACAAGTAAAGAGGTACAAAGGAGAGCCCTTATGTTTGTACACCGTCAGGAGCCCCCGGGCCTGGGCCACACATAAGCGTGACGCGTTGTTGGGCTAGGCCCAGAAAGGTGCGCAGGCAGGCGGGGCAGAGCCCTACCACAGTAACTCCTTCGTCCACTACGCTTCCCCACGACTCGCGTTGAATGCACGACGTGGAGGGCCGTGCATGACGTGGGGGGCATGCGTGGGGTGCTGATACATCTCCGTCGTATCTATAATTTTTGATTGTTCCATGCCAATATTCTACAACTTTCATATACTTTTGGCAACTTTTTATACTATTTTTGGGACTAACATATTGATCCAGTGCCGAATGTCAGTTCTTGTTTGTTGCATGTTTTTTTGTTTCGCAGAAAACCCATATCAAACGGAGTCCAAACGGGATAAAAATTTACGGAGATTTTTTTGGAATATTTATGAATTTTGGGAAGAAGAATCAACGCGAGATGATGCCTGAGGAGGCCACGAGGCAGGGGTCACGCCCTGGACCCTCGTGGCCACCCCGTAAGGCGGTTGGTGCCCTTCTTTCGCCGCAAGAAAGCTAATATCCGGATAGAGACCGTGTTAAAATTTCAGCCCAGTCGGAGTTACGGATCTCCGGGAATATAAGAGACGGTGAAATGCCAGAATCTGGAACACAGAAACAGAGAGACAGAGAGACAGATCCAATCTCGGAGGGGCTCTCGCCCCTCCCATGCCATGGAGACCTTGGACCAGAGGTGAAACCCTTCTCCCATCTAGGGAGAAGGTCAAGGAAGAAGAAGAAGGAGGGGGGCTCGCTCCTCCTCGCTTCCGTTGGCGCCGGAACGCCGCTGGGGCCATCATCATCACCGCGATCTACACCAACACCTCCGCCATCTTCACCAACATCTCCATCACCTTCCCCCCATCTATATTCAGCGGTCCACTCCCCCGCAACACGTTGTACCCTCTACTTGAACCTGGTGCTTTATGCTTCATATTATTATCCAATTATGTGTTGCCATCCTATGATGTTTGAGTAGATTTTCGTTGTCCTATCGGTAATTGGTGAATTGCTATGATTGGTTTAATTTTCTTGTGGTTATGTTGCTGTCCTATTGTGGCCTCTGTGTCGCGCAAGCGTGCAGGATTCCCACTGTAGGGTGTTGCAATATGTTCATGATTCGCTTATAGAGGGTTGCTTGAGTGACAGAAGCATAGACCCGAGTAAGGGGGTTGTGGCGTATGGGATAAAGGGGACTTGATGCTTTAATGCTATGGTTGGGTTTTACCTTAATGATCTTTAGTAGTTGCAGATGCTTGCTAGAGTTCCAATCACAAATGCATATGATCCAAGAAGAGAAAGTATCTTAGCTTATGCCTCTCCAACATAAAACTTGCTATCGGTCTAGTAAAGTAGTCAATTGCTTAGGGACAATTTCACAATTCCTACCACCACTTTTCCACACTCGCTATATTTACTTTATTGCTTCTTTATCTAAAAAACCCCTAGTTTATATTTACGTGCTCTTTATTATCTTGCAAACCTATCCAACAACACCTACAAAGTCCTTCTAGTTTCATACTTGTTCTGTGTAAAGCGAACGTTAAGCATGCGTAGAGTTGTATCGGTGGTAGATAGAACTTGAGGGAATATTTGTTCTACCTTTAGCTCCTCATTGGGTTGACACTCTTACTTATCGAAAGAGGCTACAATTGATCCCCTATACTTGTGGGTTATCAGGTGTCTGCTGCACGCAGGCATCACGTCATAGTAAATGGTAAAGAGGCGGCCCGCGCATTCCCCATAAAAAGGAATAACCACAGGCCCGCTGCTCATTTACCCTCTGTGCCTTCTCCAATCTCAGAATCGCCATCGCTATCTTCTTCTTCCTCAAGCTCTCGCTCTTGCTCATCGCTGCTGCGCCCCCTTTGCTTTTGACCCTTCTGCCTCCTCCCAGCCGCCATGGCGCCCAAGACTGGCAAGGGCAAGGGGGCGGCCAAGGAAGCCAGGAGAGGGAGGCGCTGGAGAACGAGGCGGCGGCGCGGCGGGTGTAGTTCGCCTACTTCTCCCCGTCGACGGTCGATGTATTTCACCTCAAGGACTTCATCAGGCCTTTGTGGGTGGCGGAGACGACGGGGCACCCAGCCACGCGCGTCATCCCCGCCAACCGCGTCAAGGCCGGCCCAAATCGGCACCCCTTCTTTGTCGATTTCTTCTCCTGCGGGCTCTGCACCCCTTTCTCTGCCATATTCAACAATGTCATGCGCACCTTTGGCTTTCGCCTTTTGGATCTCATGCTGAATGCCGTGGCGTGCATGGCTTTCTTTACTCACATCTGCGAGGGCTTTGCCGGAGTGCTCCCCAGTACGGCGCTCTTCCGCCACTACTTCTACCCTCGCCTCCAACCAGGGGGTACCCTCTCTGGGAGCATCTCCTGGATCCCGTGGGCCCAAGAGAAAGGCATGTATCCGGAGGGTGCCCACAAGGAGAGGTGGGAGGAGTGGCGGGGTCGGTGCTGCTGGATCAAGGAGAAGAACCCGCCGGAGTTCTACCGGGTCCGTCAAAGCCCGCCGACCTGCGGCAAGGACTGGGGCGACCTCGACGCCAACGACGGGAAGCTTTCGATTGACACCACCAGGATCCATCGCCTCACCGCCGCCGAATCGCCCCGCTGCACATCAAGGGGAGGCCGGCCTGGGACTTCAGGAATGCGGCCGACATCATGAGGCTCCGCCCCGGCCTGAAGCACAATTTCACGGTGATGGGACATGCCCATTTCTACCAGAGGCTCTTCCAGCTCGATGTGTTCAAGGACGGCAGGGTGGAGAGGACTGGCAGGGCCACGAAGGCCGGCAAGGTCATCAAGGGGCCCCTGTTTGGGTTGCCACCGGGTGTGTTCCCACTGAGCAACAACATGTGCCAGTCCGCCATCCTCGACATGATGCCGGTCTTCAACATGCACGGCCTCGACCCATCTTGGGTCGAGCCCCTGGCACGTGAGGTGTAGGAGTTCTTCATCAACTTATTGGAGGGCCTCGACCTTGACGAGCCGCTGCTCATCGAGGACACTACCTAGGCGGAGCTGGACTACATCGCCGCGAGTGTGGCGGAGGCGCAACTCGCCATGGAGGCTGGTAGCGCTGGCGGCATGGAGGATGAGGCCGACGCGGCCGCGAAGGAGAGGGAGCTCGCCCAATGGGCGGGGTCTGCCAGGGAGGCCAGCAGAGCCAACACCGAGGCCCCCTTGTTGAGGAGGTGGTGGAGGAGTCGGCCGAGGTGGACAACCCTTCAGCCACGGGGAGGAGGCGTGTCCTGCGGCGGGCTGGCTCTGGCGAGCCGGTCCGGCCCGGTAGGGCTGAACCGCGGCAAGGGGCCTAGGGGGAGTCCGTGCGCCATACGAGGGCCGTGACAGTGAAGAAGGCGATGAAGACCGCAGTAGCGAAGAAGAAGGCAACCGCCTCTTCTTCGTCCAAGTGTTGCCGGACTCCATCCCCTTCCCCTCCTCCCGCAGATGTCGACACGGAGGTCGTCTTTGACTTTGGGTCTCTCAGCCCAAGGAGGAAGAGGAGAGCAGCGGGACAGGAGGCGGAGGACGAGTAAGTATCTGCACTTCGTCATCTCCGTCCTTTTAGACCACGCCGCTTTCCTTGACTTGTCTTCATCTTCGCAGGGATAGGGAGACACTGGCCCAGAGGGTGGCAAAGAGAGCCAGGGTGTCAGCGGGCGACCAGCCCCCAGCGAGCACTTCGCGCATGCCAGTGGTGGAGATCAGCCCGGACAGGAGCCCCCGTCTTAGCCCCCAGCGTGCGTTCACAGCTCATTCGTCATCAGCTGTGTTGGGGTACGATTTCCTGGCACTGACCTTGCCGTGGCCGCAGGAGGAGGACGACAGCAGGAGGAGCCGCCGAGGGCCACCCCCAACACGCCGCCCCCATCAACCACGCTGCCCAAAGGGGCGTCCCCGGCAAGGGCGCCACTCCCCGAGCCCATGCACATGGAGGAGGAGGAGGAAGCGAACCTGGGCGCTGATGGCTCCGTCCCAGTGAGGGATATTGGCGAGGAGGGGGCCACTTCTTCCCAGCCCGGCACGGGTAAGCCTTTTGCTTTCTGCCCCTGCTTTTCCTTCTTTTTGAACTTCGGTCTTGGCCTTGCTTCATTCCCCTTCTTGATATCCAGATCCTCCCTTGGCGGACCAAGTGGACATCGACACCGTCATCACGGAGGTTGCCAAGGATGCTGAGGCCGAGGCCGACAAGGTCGCCTCCGAGGAGGCCGCCGAGACCGCTGCCGGGGACGCTGCCAAGGTGCCTGCTGGAGGAACCGGCAAGGCTACCACCAACGAGGCCGGCAAGGCCGCTGCCAAGGAGGAGGTGGTCGATGATCAACCCTCCTCCTCTGCTACCTCTGGCTCGAGCAGGTACCTGAAGGTGGGTGATGACATGTTCGTCCACCTTCCAGGGACGGCGGGCACCAGGGCGCCGGTCGAGGGGGAGGTTTTTTACGATGAGGCGCTCGCCGCCGCCGGGCTCGAGGTTGTCAATGAACCGAGCGCTAGTGGCGGCGGTTCCCAAGAGGAGCAGCTTCTCCGGGCCATGGGCGCCAGCTTCTAGAAGCTTCAGGCGCTCCACCACGCCCATCTGGACAAGGCGAAGTCCAGGATGGCGGCGGTGGACAAGGCGGAGGCGGACCTCGAGGAGCGCGTCGCTGAGGCGCATGCTTGGTTCCGCCAGGCCCACGTAGAGATGAGGGCTGCCCAGGATCAGCTGGCCGAGTGCAAGCAGGAGCTCATCATGAAACAGGCCGATATCAAGAAGGCTCAGGAGGCGGTGAGGGAACAGGCTGCCAGGGCCGAGGCCGCCTGGCACCAGCACCAGGCTGAGCTGAACTCCCAGGAGGAGGACCTCGTCGCTCGTGAGGCGGCGCTCGCCGCCACACTCCGCGACAAGGACGAGGAGGTCGAGAGGCTTGTCGTGCAGCAGACCCAGGAGCTAAAGCAGAGGCACAAAGAGGCACTCGATGCTCAAGCCCTGGCCCACGGCGACAAGGTGAAGGAGCTGGAGGTGGAGCGGGATGGCCGGAAGAACAGGGCCCAGGAGCTGGCAAAGGAGAAGGACATGCTCAAAGGCACCTTGATGGAGGCGTAGGCTGCAGTCCTCGGCAAGGCCGAGCTATTCACCCAAGCCAACTACTCTGTCAACGACCTAAAGCTGAAACTGGAGAGCCTCGAGGAGACGCTCTCAGAGGTCAGGGCCTGGGAGGAGACCCTAACCAAGAATCTAGAGACTGAGAGGCAGCTGCGGAAGAACGACGACACCAACCACGAGGATTTCATGAAGGGAGAGAACCTGTGGATCAGCCGCATCACCGATGTCGCCAACAGGATCACCGAGAAGCTAGCTGCCATGGGGATGTCGAATGTGAGGTACGCCCAGAGCCAAACGTGAGCCCCAACGCAAAGCTGACCCTGTTCTTCAAGGGCGTTCTCGGAGACTTGGAGCAGTTTCGCTCTAACAGAGCAAGCTCTCTAGCCAATGAGGCCCGGCAGCTTTGTCGGGGTGCCCTGACTAAGGTTCTCACCAAGGTGGCGTACTGGTACCCCAACCTCGACTTCAACGCCGCGCTGGAGAGCTTGCCGGAGGATGTGGACCTCGCGCCGCTCAAGGAGCATATTAAGCCCATCATCAGCCGCGTCGACGGAATTGAGAGGATCAAAGGCCAGCGCTGGGACTAGGCACCTCGTTTCTCATCGCCGCTGTAGGTTCAGGACCAAGACAATTCATACCCTTAGTTAGAACCGCAGCAACAATTGATGTAATATAACTGTGCAGTACTCTAAAATGATGCATGTTATCTTCCAATTTGATCTTTCTCTGTATGTCCACCCTACGTTAATTGGGTAGGCTTGCCGACGCATAAACCCAAGGCGCGGCGCCTTGAGGACGGATCCCCAATAGCCTGTCGGGTGTGCTTGCTGCTAGGAGAACCACCTCGCCGTTCTCGGCGCGGCCGCTTGAGCTATTGAGCAGACTCGAGACAGAACGAGAGCGTTGCCAATAGCGGAAGGCTACCCTACCGTTCTCGACGCGGCTGCTCGAACTGTTGAGCGGACTCGAAATAGAACAAGGGTGTTACCAATAGTGGAAGGGCCCCATTGCGTGCAGGTTTCGTATACAGAGGGAAAGATCTCCAAGGAGAATAACCTTATATAAAGAGAACTACTCAAAGTTTTTGCATGACTTAGCTTTTTTGTCGTTGCGCGAGCGTTTGCTACACCCACAAGTGATGCCGCTCGTTCGGTTGCCCTCATCCTCATAAGCCATGGCGACGAAGAACTGCTAGACTAGCTGCTAGACCAGATTTTCACAGTTGCGCCCCCTACCTGGCGCGCCAAAGATGTCGGTGGGAACGACACATATGGGATCACTGGAATCACTACTGTGGTCGGCGGGCGCGAGGTTGTGAGAAGAGCGGGTCCAGGAGCTAGCGCACAGATCATTTACCCTAGTTCGTGCCGCGAGGATGCGTAAGACCCTAGTCCTGCTTTGGTGTATATTCGAGTGTTTTTGAGATAGCTATGGTGTGTGACTTGCTCAAAAGAGCCAAATCCTTCTCCCGTATGCCTCGGGCCTCCTTTGATAGGGAAAAGGGGACACCGCAATGGCACACAAGAGGTGGAAAGTGCATGTGGTGGCTGAGTCTGTCCTCTGGCAGCGTCGGACAAACGCATCCAATGCGCTGCCGATGTGCCCCTCTTGCTATCGCCGCTTCGCCTCATTTAGACACACGCCGGGGCCAGCGCGGCGTGTAGTGCCATGTAGGCTGGCAGGCTTCTGAGCTGGTGCGATGGCAGCGTCTTCACGAAGATTTGCATGCCACCACGCATGTGCTTGCTAAATTGGTCTGGAAGCCGCACGTCGCCACGCAGGTGCGCGCCTAGCTGGCTGGGCTGGCAGTTGCATGGGAACGGCGGTGGGGTCTTGGAGCGCGCGGGCCTGGCCGCGGCCCAACTGATGTCCTCGGCAAGGGTCTTGTCGGGGCCCCGGCAAGGGTCTTGCCGCGGCACTGTGGTCGTCCTCGGCAAGGATCTTGCCAGAGGCCTCGTGGATTTCCTCGGCAGGGATAGATCATGCCGAGGATCATCATCTTTTGATCCTCATCTGATTCTTGTGTGTTAATGATCTTCATGAAGATCTGCATGCCATCATGGAGGCGCCTCCCGAGCCTTGGTCCCAATG
Organism: Triticum aestivum; assembly: GCF_018294505.1. Taxonomy (NCBI): domain Eukaryota; kingdom Viridiplantae; phylum Streptophyta; class Magnoliopsida; order Poales; family Poaceae; genus Triticum; species Triticum aestivum. Next base: position 304,361,561 of record NC_057795.1, read on the forward strand.
TGGTTGATGGTGTTGGAACCCTTGGGCTCAAGGGTAGCGCGCTCTGCTGGCATTGGGCAAGTTGCCCCGGCAAGGGTCTTGCCGGGGAGTCTGCCTTGCCTTCTTGCTCTTTGTGTCTCTGGCCTTGGTTTTGCCTTGGTTGTCTTGTGGCCTCGGCTTTCCTCCTCTGCCCTGCTAAGTGTGGCCACGGGCGAGGCTCTGACTGCCCATGCACAAGTAAAGGGGTACAAAGGATAGGCCCTATGTTTGTACACCGACAGATGTATCAACTCCTCCAAGCTTAGACCTCGCTTGTCCTCAAGCGAAAGCCAATATCGAAAATCATGTCCACATGTAGAGAGAGAGAGGTGTCAATAAAAACAAAATACAGACATAGTAGCATCATGCTTATTATTATAACAACAACAAACTTTATCGTAAAGCTTTATCATATAAATTTTATCATATAACTTCTCATGAACAAGTAACAATTCATCACAACATCGAAGTAGGAAGCATAAACTTTATTGAAAACCAACAAACTGTGTTATCAGTCAACCTTGCAACTACAATTCACTATATTTTCAGGAAGGGTCTCGTATCGGAGCCTTTTGGCAAGTCCACATACTTAACCATCTTTTAATCTTCTATGATTGCTAACACTCACAGCATACCCATGAACAAAAAGTTTCAACAGACACATAGGAAGATAGGGGCTTGTAGTTCCACCTCCCTACTTATACACATTGAGGGTGATCTCAATAATAATAACTCATGATCACTCACATTCAACTGGATATATGTGCCTACATCTTTCCTCACCACATGGTGCTTGCAAAAGAGAAAATAAAAAGGAATAGGGAAGAATACTTCGACTCTTGCATAAAAGTAAATACATAAAAGTAAAAGATAGGCCCTTTGCAGAGGGAAGCAGAGGTTGTCATGCCCTTTTTGGTTTGTATGCCAAATCCCTTAATGCAAAAGAATGTCACATTATATTGCCCCTTCTAATAACAACATTTATTATGTAGTATGTCGCTTTTATTACTTTGCCATCACAAGTTCGTACAATGCTCAATTTTCTCTTACACTAAATGGCAAAACACATTTAGAAGCAATTTTTATTGCCTTATTGCATCGATGACAACTTACTTGAAGGATCTTACTCAATCCTTAGGTAGGTATGGTGGACTCTCGAAACATGAATTTGGGTTTAGGGTTTTTTGATGCACAACTAGTATCTCTACTTAGTGCGGAATTTTTGGCTAGCAAAGATATTGAGCAAGCACCACATGTTGAAGGATCTATGACAATATAACTTCTATGTGAATATGAGCAACCATATATAAAACTATTGTCTTCCTTGTCCAACGTCAACAATTTTGGCATATAATATTTAATGGGGGCTCACAATCATAAAAGATGTCCAAGATAGTGTATTTGCATGTGAAGCTTCTCTTCCCTTATTAATTATTTCATGAGTTGCATCATTGACCAATGCTATGTTTTTCAACTTCCAATAAATTTTACCACCAATACTTTTCCTTATGTAATGTCATTACATATCGTAAGATTAGCACATGATATTTTTCATTATTTCTTTTTATTTGATTGCAACATAAAAGTAAAGAAGCAAAAACTCAAACTATACTTTATTATATAACTCTCACTCGATTACATACATATATAGATCACGAAACCAATACTCAAAAATAGATCAGACTAAATATTCAACTAAATCATGAAATAGCTAAGGATCAAACTAAAATTGGTAAAGGTAAATAAAAGTGATGGTGATACGATATCGGGGCACCTCCCCCAAGCTTGGCACAAGCTAAGGGGAGAGCCCATACCCATGTACTCAAGTCTCGTTTGGTGGGGAAGATGATGAAGGTGATGGTGATGAGGTAGTAGCGCCACACTTCAGGCTCAAGAGGTACTCCAATCTAAGAATGATGCTCCGGAGGGCGATGATTTGCTCTTGTAACAGAATATTTCATGAGTGAGATACTTATTTTGAACACGAACTGTTTCAAAGGCTCTAAAGGCTTCAATTTCAGTAGGGGTGAGATGATTCTAGTAAGTTTGAAGGATATCTTCTTCTGTTAGCCTAGCCTGCCCTCCCTCTGTTGCTTGATCTCCCGTAGCTTCCTTGCCCTTGTCCTTCTTGTTAGCTTCTTTTGGCTCCTCTCTTTCTAGTTCCATATTCATCAACCAAGCATCTTCTTCTACGTTGTTGGAGGAGGGAGAAGACATGATGCCTGGCTCGATAGATCTAACAGAAAAACATCACGAAACAAGAAAATGGGATTTTTCTACAATGCGGTGGTCAAATCGTCCGGGGGTATATATAAAGATTTTTTTATCTTGGGAAACAAGAACAAGGAAGGAAAACTGAGTCAGGAAGGTGCCCGAGTGCACACAACCCTCCAGGGTGCGCCAGGGAGGGCAGGCGCGCCCTACTGTATCGTGGCCTCCTCAGTTGCCTTTTTGGTTATTTCTTATTTTCCTATTTTTTCTAATATTCCAAAACTGACAAAAAATATTTTTGCGGATTTTTTGGAGTCAGTTTACTTACTGTATCACGTACCTCATCTTTATTAGGATTCTGGAGTGTTCTGGAAGGTTTCTTTTATGTGTTCCTCTAGTGTCATGATTTGGATAAAATTGCTTTCAACATTACACTACAAAAAAATACACTTCCTTGATGATACGTGTTTGTCACAGTAGGTCACGTTTTTTGTCATGCATGTACATCCATGATGATTTTATGACAGAATCAAGATAGTCATACTTGTGCTGTCGTAGAAGTGTTCCATGACATTACCAAAATTATCATCACGGAAGTGTCCACTTCCATGACGATAAATCGCGCGTCATAGAAGTGCTTTCGTTAAGGGTGACCAACATGTGGCATCCACCATAACAAGTCACCGTTAAGCTATCGGGTCCGGTTTTAGATCATATAACCCATTAACAGCCCGGACCAATGGGGATTTTTCACGTGTAAAATTCTCATTGGCCAGAGGAAACACGTGTTGGCTCACCGTTCAGACAGATGTCATCCACTCATTGGACAGGAGGCGCCTATGATACGTCGACACGTGGCACGGCCCAACATAGGCCCATTCTGGTGAAAAGGCCTGCCTGTTTGACTTGGTCAAAAGGTAACGAACCGGCCCACAGAAAGCCTCCTAATGACCTGTTCGTATATATCCCATTTACGGCCCGCTAACTCTCATCCCGTTACGGCCTATCGGAATTAAGCCTAGTACCTTCATATGGGCCATCCAATATGATTCCAGCCCGTTGTAACTTCCGGCCCATGTATGGCCCATGATGTCTTTCAGCCCATATGAGGCCCTCTGTAACTCTCGGCCCATTAAAGGCCCGAGATGAAACTGGCCCATACTGAACAGTGTATCGCTTTATACCCATTAACGGCCCATTATTCCGTCGGCCCTTTCCAGCCCGTGTTAACTTTCGGCCTTCTAAGGGACCATTTATTCTTGGGCTCATTTCTAGAATTCAGTTAGTTACGGTCCATTACTGGCGTGTTCCATTTGTGGGCCAAATTCAGCATGTGGTTACATTCGGCCCGTTTGTGGCCCGTTAACCCGTTGGGCTGTTTTCATAGCGTTATCAAATACGGCCTATTAACGGCCCGTTATGGTCCAAAAATAGTACAACCCATGTTTTGCGAAATGATTATACGCCACGTAGAAGGCCCATGGATCCTATGACCCGTAGAAGACCAATGGATCCTACGGCCCGTAGAAGGCCCATCGATCATATGACCCATAGAAAGTCCATGGATTCTATGGCCCGTAGAAGGCCCATGGATCATACGACCCATAGAAAGTCCATGGATCCTTTGGCCCGTAGAAGGACCATGGATCCTACGGCCCGTAGAAGGCCCACGGATCCTACGGCGCGCAGGAGGCCCATGGTTACAACAGTCCGTGTGCTGCCATGATTATTGTGGCCTGGTTACCAAAAGTAGGTTATTGTGGCCACTAGAAAAACGCGGAAAAAGAACTGCAGTGACTACAAGCAAACAACTAAACAAGACAATAAGGAAATAAATAAGCAAGCAACTAACGCTAGCCTATTACATCTATTACACATATTACATCCACTAGGCATCAGTGCAAATATAGGGAACAAAGCAGCATATTACATACACTAGCCGTCAAAATTGGCCACCAGTGCAAATAAACGAGGCAGCAAAACAAGTGCATAACTAAAACAACTTCAGAAGAGCTCAAGAAACGTTATCCTGGGTATCCACCATGTTGGCAATAAGCTTAGCAAGCTTATTAGCTTTGTCCTGTTTGGCACTAAAATCCTCCAACGCTTGCTGTTGCACCAAAAAGTATGCATGTGAATGCTCCAGGGACTTCCGCAGTCCTTCCGCTTCTTGTTGCAGCACAACTGATCGATGTCTTTCATCTTGTAGTTGAGACTCAAGAAACCGAGTTGATTCAGACAGTGAGTTTGAATAGCTTGTGCAAGCGGTAGTGGCTAGTAACTCGAACAGTAAAGCAAGACAGGACTTTGGGGTTGCCTCACTGTCTCCAAGATAGTTTTCCTTTGCTGTTTTATCAGCTTTGTTGGAGACCAACAAGGATGTCTCACGATCCTAAACCTTATCTGCATTACTCCCTTTATCAGTGCTTAATAAGGCACCCTTCCCCAATAGTATGTTAGCATTGTAAAAGAAGAAAAAGTAGACACATAACAGGTTTAGCATGTACTAGTATATGAAACTCATTTCGGTGAACTAGCTCATTAGTAAGGTGGACAAGATTAAACTACCAAGTCTTCTATTGCCAAGTAGTACATTATAAAAGCATCAAACAAACATATATCTAAGTCCTATGTTGACTGCATTGTCTTGCCAAATCAAAATAGAGATACGGTTCAAATCATATTAGTTCAAGAGAAGGCAGCACTGAAAGAATACAAAGTGTGAGAAAATACACGGCACACTAAGATTTCAGATGGGTACCATGGGTCTACATGTACAACAACACTATTGGGCATGTTATGATGCTAGTAATGTGCATGATATGAGAAGTCAACTGTGTACACAATTGAAATTGAAATCCAGAGAGCTATTTATAAGATTAAACTGCTAAAGAAACATGCGTCAACATACCTGTTGTGCCATTGGAGTTTCCATTGGATCGTTCAATTTGAAAATAAGTTTGTATGAATAAATACAACAATACAAGAGCAAAGCAGTATGCACGACAGCAACGGAGTCTTAAATGAGAACAGTTGTTCTTCAGGTTTAAGCACTTATTCTACATGAATAGAGTATAGTAAGACGCAAGCATATAGTACTTAAAATAAAATGAGCTCATAGACCTTACCACATTCTTGGTTCGGGACCAGTAAAGAACAAGGCATTCCTAGTCATCGTCCAGTAAATGTGTCTCAGGAGAACGTAAGGGAATTTGATGAGTTTCTTTGCTAGTGAAGTACATTTTCTTCAGGTAATTCCGATACTGCCACCAAGCATTCTTGAAGATAGCAGAGGTATTAGCACAAGTTACCTCATCCTGAGTTTCCAAATTGGTCCTTCTCTATAGAGAAAAATGGGAAAATTTGTTGTATTATAACCATCATGGAGGTAGAGTGTATGGGACAAAGCAAAGTAATTGCCATGAATAACATTACTTACACATAACTCCTAGACAATCACCTACAACTGGAATTTTCCTTCATCTTCAGTATAATATTTCCATGATGGGAAGATACGCACATAGGATTTAACAACATCAAATGCGATAGATGCTAAACTATGAATGGCTGGTTGTGCTTCCTCCACAGGAATAGGTGTACTAACTAGTGGAGTTGGGGTTTGTACTGGTATTACTGGCGCTTTGGGCACTAGAGCTGCCTTACTAACTGCTCTTGTTTGGGAGCTCTGTGATGGAGATGGTGCTATGTCAATAGGAACTGTGTTACTATCTGCTCAGGTTGGGGTTAGATTGGGTGAAGCTGGTTCTCTATCCATCATAGTAGGGGTAAAATCTGCGAGAGTCTAGGTTATGTGTGGTAGGGTTGGTTCTCGTGCATGTACGACCGGGGTGCTATCTCCACCAAGAGGTAGCACTGTCTTATTTGAAGACCGTGTTTTTACTCCGCTAGATACTGCCATCACCTGCTCCAATTCAAATGGCTGATAAACAGGAAACATAGTTGAATGTATAGACATTGTATGAGAGACAGATTGAATAGATAGTGTGGAAAAAAGAGGGCATTAAATAGTTGACATATATATTGTTTAACTAAAACGGATAGCATGACATAATTTCACATATATGATGTCTATCTAAACTAATAGCATAGCATAACATAATTCAAAGATATGATGACTAACTAAACAAGATTGAGGGAGTCCAGGATTAGGGGGTCCTCGGACAACCGGACTATATGCTTATGCCGGACTATTGGACTATGAAGATACAAGATTGAAGACTTCGTCCCGTGTCCGGGTGGGACTCTCCTTTGCATGGAAGGCAAGCTTGGCAATTCGGATATGTAGATTTCCCTCTCTGTAACCGATTCTGTGTAACCCTAGCCCCCTCTGGTGTCTATATAAACCGGAGGGTTTAATCCGTAGAAGAACAATCATAATCATAGGCTAGCTTCTAGGTTTTAGCCTCTACAATCTCGTGGTAGATCAACTCTTGTAATACTCATATCATCAAGATCAATCAAGCAGGAAGTCGGGTATTACCTCCATAGAGAGGGCCCGAACCTGGGTAAACATTGTGTCCCCCTCATCTTATTACCATTAGCCTTAGACGCACAGTTCGGGACCCCCTAGCCGAGATCCGCCGGTTTTGACCCTAACATTGGTGCTTTCATTGAGAGTTCCACTGTGTCGTCACCATAAGGCTTGATGGCTCCTTCAATCATCCACAACGATTCGGTCCAGGGCAAGGTTTTCCTCCCCGGACAGATCTTCGTATTTGGCGGCTTCGCACTGCGCGCCAACTCTCTTGGCCATCTGGAGCAGATCGATAGCTACGCCCCTGGCCATCAGGTCAGGTTTGGAAGCCTGAATTACACTGCTGACATCCGTAGAGACTTAATATTCGACGGATTCGAGCCCATGACAGGTGCACCCTACAGTCACGACGAGCATGACCTAGATCTATCGTCGGACGGTGTTCAGGAGATCACACCTACAGCTGCCCTGGCTTTAAATCTAGTACAGATCGTGCCATCCGAGGACGGGAGGATGGACCCTGCCACGGAGGCCGCACACTCAACGGCGATAGAGCCGAACACAAATCCCACTCCAATGAGGTCTGTGTCAACAGACCCTCGGACTCGTCTCCGGCCATAGGCTCTGAACAGCGTGCATCCGTGCCCATCGGATCTAACTGGGCACCGATCATGGAGTTTAGCTCTGCGGATATCTTTCAGCTCTCTCCCTATCAGGAGACTCTTGGCCGAAATATGTTCGGCTCAAGTGGGAAGTGGACGACGAAGGAATCCGTTACCCACCCACCACCCACTTAATAGCCACAATCGATGACTTAACCATCAAGTACCTCCCACTAAAGCTCAAGGGACCAGCTCGGCATTGGCTGAATAGTCTGCCGGCGAACTCCATTGGCAGTTGGAAGAACCTGGAAGACGCATTCCTCGACAACTTCCAGGGCACTTATGTGCGACCACTGGACGCTGATGACTTAAGTCACATAACCCAACAGCCCGAAGAGTCAGCCAGGAATTCTGGACCCGGTTCTTAACTAAAAAGAACCAAATTGTCGACTCTCCGGATGCCGAAGCCCTAGCGTCCTTTAAGCATAACATCCGTGACGACTGGCTTGCCCGACACCTTGGCCAAGAGAACCCAAAATCCATGGCAGCCCTTATGACACTCATGACCCGCCTTTGTGCGGGCGAGGATAGCTAGTTGGCCCATAGCAACAACACATCAAGGAATCCTGGCACCTCAGATGCCAGAGATAGCAACGGCAAGCCCCGTCACAACAGACACAAGCACCTAATAATAGCGATAACACCGAAGAAACGGCCGTCAATGCCGGATTCAGTGGCTCCAAGTCTGGTCAACGAAAAAAGCCATTTAAAAGAAGCAATCCGGGCCCGTCTAGTCTGGACCGCATGCTCGATCGCTCATGTCAAATCCATGGCACCCACGATAAACCAGCCAACCACACCAACAGAGAATGTTGGGTATTTAAACAGGCCGGCAAGCTGAATGCCGAAAATAAGGAAAAGGGCCGCATAGTGATGACGACGAGGAACCCCGGCCGCCGAACACAGAGGGGCAGAAGAAATTTCCTCCTCAAGTGAAAACGGTAAATATGATATACACCACCCATGTTCCCAAGCGGGAGCCAAAGCGTGCACTAAGGGATGTCTACATGATGGAGCCAGTCACCCCAAAGTTCAACCCATGGTCTTCCTGTCCGATCACCTTTGATCGCAGGGACCATCCGACTAGTATCCGTCCTGGTGGATTAGCCGCACTAGTCCTTGACCCTATCATTGACGGATTCCACCTCACACGAGTCCTCATGGATGGTGGCAGTAGCCTGAACCTGCTCTATCAGGATACAGTGCGCAAAATGGGTATCAATCCCTCAAGGATCAAACCCAGTAAAACCACCTTCAAAGGTGTCATACCAGGTATAGAGGCCTATTGTATAGGCTCAATCACACTGGATGTGGTCTTCGGATCCCCGAACAACTTCCGGAGCGAGGAGTTAATCTTTGATATTGTCCCCTTCTGCAGCGGTTATCATGCACTGCTAGGACGAACGGCATTCGCTCGATTCAATGCGGTGCCACACTATGCCTACCTTATGCTCAAGATGCCCGGACTCTGTGGTGTTATAACCGTCAATGGAAATACAGAGTGCTCCCTCAGCACGGAGGAGCACACTGCAGCCCTTGCAGCAGTAGTACAGAGTAGTCTCCTTAGACAGACCCTCAACTCAGCAATAAAGCCCCCGAACACCGTCAAGCGAGTCCGGAGTACTCTGCAACAGGATCACCCGGCCCGTCCAGAGCTCGCCTAGCAATTCGGCCTCCGACCTCACCCCAGTCAAGCGGTGAAATTTGTGTCGCGCGTACATAACTCATAACTACGCACTCAAAATACCATGGGCATAGACGGAGGCACAGCTAGACTGCGGTCCACAATGCGGCTCAACCGCCCCAGAATCTGCATACCTTCACCTTTTTCTTTCTTTTAGGTCCCTATCTTCTTGAGGCTCTTCCGATAACCTGATTATCGGACCCATCACGGGACAGAAACACCAAGCAAACAAGGAGCTTTGACGTACAAAGGAATCCCTAGGTGGTCCCTAATAACGATCGCTATACCTGTTTTTCATACCCACATGCAGCTCGCTCTAGGTTAGGGCATGTCAAATAGTCCTATTTGCTTATCGCACTACTTGCATACATACGCCTCGACGTATCATTCAAATAACAATAGAAAATAGCGTACATCGTCAGCTTATTACTACATTTCTTTTTCTTCCTTGACTGTTTATTTATTACAAATCACACCGGTACATTCTGGTACATTCAGTTCGCCAGGGGCTTCAGTGTACCCCATAACACGACAAGAAAGTCCAAACACTTTCTACAGTGCGGCACCCCGAACTTATAGCATTATATGCATCAGCTCCAAATCATGTCTTGGGTCAATAGTTGGGTTACCCGGCTCCTGTGCTTGCTACCCTATGTTCCGCTATATCGGCTAGGGTAGTAAAGGGAGAACTACTGCGATTGTGTCCCAATTCTTCCGGACGAGCACCTCAGTAGAGAAAGCCGAAAACTGACTATCATGATGCGGCGAGAGCTGGTCGCTGTTCCAGAGGTTTCAAATCCTTAAAGATTTTTTCCGCTTCATGCGAGGAATCGGTCTTTGTCCGATTTAGGCGTGTATAGCGCCCCAAGTTCGGCCTTCCGAATACCAGGGGCTATGCCAAAATTTAAAATTACAGAACTTCTATGGCTAAGTGAGGGTGATAAAGCTGTATAGTACGATTGCCTTGTTCGTCGTGCTAAACACCTCCTTAAAGGACCAAAAATTTGGATAAAGAGTGTTTAGGTTAATCCCGAACACCCCGGTACTAGATACATGGGGGCAGAAGTCGACGACTGGCCAACTCTCAGATTTTGTAAGCAGCCGCACAGGAGGTAAAATTTTAAATCAACAAGCATTATATTGCGCAAATGAACTTGTTTCATATTACAGGATAAAATGAGCACATTTACTCAAAGATTACATCCTTAGCACATTGCTCCGCCACAAGGCAAGAGCCCTTCAGGACACTGTCATAATAATTTTCGGGCCGGCGGTGCTCCTTGCCCTTTGGTGGCCCCTCAGTCATCAGCTTTTCGGCATCCATCTTCGCCCAGTGCACTTTGGCGCGGGCGAAGGCCATTCGCGCACCTTCAATGCAAACAGACCGCTTTATGACCTCAAGTCGTGGGCAGGCACTCACAAGCCGCTTCACGAGACCGAAGTAGCTGTTGGGCATAGGCTCGGCAGGCCACAGCCAGACTATGAGGTCCTTCATGGCCAGTTCAGCTGCCTTGTGCAGCTCGACCAGTTGCTTCAGCTGGTCGCTCAAGGGCATCGGATGTTCTGTCCCAAGATATTGAGACCAGAACAACTTCTCCATCAAGCTCCCTTCTTCGGCTCGGTAGAACTCTGCAGCATCAGATATGCTACGCAGCAGATCTACGAACGCTCCTGGAGAGCTCCAAATTCGGGTAAGTAAAAGGAAAGTCTCCTTCACATGCTTACTTTGCATAATGAATGCCTTACCCGCCGCAATCTTCTTCACTGCCTGAATCTCCTGGAGGGCCTTCTGGGCTTCGGTTTTAGCGTCTTGCATGCTCTGGAGGGCTTTAGCAAGCTCAGACTCTGGAGTCTTAGAGTCATGCTCCAAGGACTCGTATTTCTAGAAGAAATCCTAAAGCTCTTGCTGGACCTTGTTGACCCGGGCCTCTTGCTTCTTGCGCTCGACGCGTTCCTTGGCCGCTTTGTCTTCGGCCTCAGTCAGCGCCTTCTTAAGGGCCGCCACTTCGGTCGTGGCCCCTATCAAAGTTCATGATGCTTCTATCAGCAGAAACCATTTATCATTTATAAGTATATAAATGGGGTATCGCGTACCTTGACTTTACTCGAGCTGCCTCTTCACGAGGCCGAGCTCTCCCTCGGTCCGCTCCAGGTCCTACCTTAGTTTAGAGACCTCCGCAGTATGAGTGGCAGCAGCCAGTAGTGATGCCTGCTTATTCACATAGACATCTTCTGTTAGACTCCTGCGAACATTATTTGATCCTCTGTTCGGATTTTTCTTTCCGAACACCAAACAGAGCATCAGGGGCTACTGTCTATACTGTGATATTCTCTTACAGTTTTCTTACTTACCTCAAAGCCTGTTAAAAGGCTGGCGCAGGCTTCGGTCAATCCGCTTTTGGCGGACCGGACCTTCTCAATCACCGTACTCATAAGAGTACGGTGTTCTTCATCAATGGAAGCGATGTGAAGCGCTTCCAGCAAGTTGTCCGGTGCCTCTAGATGGACAGAGGTCATCGGTACAGGCGGCTTGCCCTCCTTAGACAGAGGTTGCCTGCCTGAATTCGGAATCACTTGGGTTTCCGGAGCCGTATTCAGCTGGCGGCCAAACTGGCTGCGGCCCCCACTATCGGAGTCCATGGGGGTCTTCCCTCCCATGTGCTCGGCGACTAGGATTTCGCCTAGGGGCGTCTCCGGAACTGTCTCCCCTTGGCCCAATATCCTTCGAGACAACACCTCGGTGTCATCCGCGGGCTTGGGGGAGGATGCTGTTGGAAGCGAATCGTTGTTCATCACCGATGGGTCTAGAGACCCCTTCGAAGAGGAGGATACTTCGATGTGTGATTTGGCCGGACTGCAGGTGCACGTTTGGCATAATAAGAAGAGATAAAGCAAACATACCGGAAGTACTATTGTGTTCGGATACTTACGACTTAGCCAGGGCTTGTCCCTGGGCTCCCACTCCTCGCCGCTGTTGGTGGCTGCGGTGGAATGGTCCGGAAGGAAGGTTTTTCCCTTCTTGGACACCTCGGCCTCCCCATGCGGGGCGGCCTTCCTCTTCTTTCCCCCCCCCCCCCGATGGGGGGGTGGATTTCCTCCTCCTCCTCCTCCTCGTCTTCGATGGAGGAGTGCGTCTCGGTGTCTTCGAACGTCACGTCCGATGCAACCTTGCACCAGAGACCTTCCCTGGTCCCCGCGGCCGTCTTCTTGGCCTTCTTCTCCAGCACCTCATAGGGCGCCGGAAACAGCATCTTTGTTAGAAGATGCAATTCTTGATCTTTAGGTAGCGGAGCCAGACAATCAATTTGCTCCGCTATCGATACCCAGTCCTGTAAAAACGGCATGGAGGCTTAGATTCCTCCCGCGGATGTGCTAGTAAAAAGCACATCTTGCAAAATATGAAAATTCACCGGATTGGCTCGGCGTTTCGCGCTTAGTCCGCGATCTTCGGTTATGGGTGGTGGTACCTCGTTGGCCTTGAAGAGCACCTTCCAGACATCTTCGTGCGTCGTGCCGAAGAGCTCTTGCAGTCTTTGGTGTTCGGCCGGGTCGAACTCCCATAGATTGCAAGCGTGTCTCTAACACGGAAGAATCTGGCGGAGGAGCATGACCTGAACCACGTTGACGAGCTTGATCTTCTTGCCTATCATATTTTGGAGGCAGGTCTGAAGTCCGGTCAGTTCTTCTGCTGAGCCCCAGGCTAGGCCCTTCTCTTTCCAGGAGGTGAGCCGCATGGGGACACCGGATCAAAATTCGAGGGTCACCGCCTAGTTGGCGTCGCGCGGCTCGGTGATGTAGAACCACCGTGATTGCCACCCCTTCACAGTCTCCACAAAGGAGCCTTCGGGTCAGGTAACATTGGGCATCTTTCCCACCATGGCGCCTCCGCACTCCGCTTGTTGGCCACCCACCACCTTTGGCTTCACGTTGAAGGTCTTCAACCATAGGCCAAAGTGGGGCGTGATGCGGAGGAAGGCCTCGCACACAATGATAAACGCCGAGATGTTGAGGATAAAGTTGGGGGCCAAATCATGGAAGTCCAGGCCGTGGATGAACGGGTGAAGGGGGAATCCTAGCCCGCGGACAAAATGAGAGAGGAATACTACCCTTTCCTGGGGTTTCAGGGTAGAGATGATCTGTCCTTCGGCCGGAAGCCGATGCGCGATGTCTGCGGACAAGTATCCGGCCTCCCGGAGCTTCTTGATGCCCCCCTTCATGACGGAGGAGGCCATCCACTTGCCTCCCACTCCGGACATGTTCGGAATGATTTCGCGGAGAAGGTGAAAGCTTGGGCATTGGAGCTCGAGAATGGGTGAGCAAAGGAAGAAGAAGGTGTGGGTGAGAAAGGGGAATCCTTGTCTCCTTATAAAGGCCGCAGGGGTCGTGCGCCTCCCCACTTGCCCTAGAAACTCGCTTGTTCCCCAAGCGTCTTGCTAATGGCGCGGTTGGGTTACCCACACCCGTATTGATGAGAATCCCGTGATAAGGGGACATGCTCTCTGCTTCGACAAGACGTGCCAATAAAAACCGCCTCGCAAGATGTACAGTAGCAGGTTGAGAAAAATGGTTCGAATAATGACCGGGCCGCGGCGTGATGTCACGCTATGAAAAAGTTGTCAGGAGATTAGACTTGTGGAATATTGTGCTCTCTACGATGGTATGTGGAATTTGTTTTGCCGAGTCGGACACGATTCTTGTGTTCAAGATCTTCTTTGGAGTATTCGTAGAAGGAACCCGCCTTGCAATGTCGAAGACAATCTGCGCACCGGACTCATCATCATTGAAGCCCGGTTCAGGGGCTACTGAGGGAGTCCAGGATTAGGGGGTCCTCGGACAGCCGGACTATATGCTTATGCCGGACTGCTGGACTATGAAGATACAAGATTGAAGACTTCGTCCCGTGTCCGGGTGGGACTCTCCTTTGCGTGGAAGGCAAGCTTGGCAATTCGGATATGTAGATTTCCTTCTTTGTAACCGACTCTGTGTAACCCTAGCCCCCTCCGGTGTCTATATAAACCGGAGGGTTTAGTTCATAGAAGAACAATCAAAATCATAGGCTAGCTTCTAGGGTTTAGCCTCTACGATCTGGTGGTAGATCAACTATTGTAATACTCATATCATCAAGATCAATCAAGCAGGAAGTAGGGTATTACCTCCATAGAGAGGGCCCGAACCTGGGTAAACATTATGTCCCCCGCCTCATGTTACCATTAGCCTTAGACGCACAGTTCGGGACCCCCTACCCGAGATCCACCGGTTTTGACACCGACAATAATTCACATACATGTTATCTAAGTAACCAGGATCGCATGATTTAATTCACATATATGATTTATATGCTAAGCAGAGGAAGATATCTTCTTCTGGATTAGAATCTGGAGATGGGGTAGGGTTTGCCATTGAACCCACCATGGAGCGATGTCTGAATGACATTGTATTGCCGTGCAAAACTCTTCTCTTTTTCTCTACATGTTCAGCATGATTGTGTACAATATCTGACATGCATACAAAAAATATAGTGAGATTATGTAAGGAGAGCATGAAGAAATCTAGAGTAATGGTAACAACCAGTGGATGGATCCAAAAATAATGATAGCAGGCTGATGATTGCTTTAATTTAATAAAAAAACAGATGATGATTGCTTTACTATTTGTTTCCAACCCAAGATGAACAACATAGGCATACCCTAGGTGAACGAGATATTAGACAGAGATACTATTCATTGCTGCCTTGATATGTGCCCCACAACTAATTTAAAACTCAAGTTTGAACATCAATTTGGACCTGACTTGGAGTCTAAGAGGTGAACAGGACAATAAAGTAGCAGGTAATATTAAGCAATGCATAACATAAGAAGAAACAAAAGAGTGCGACCTCTCTTGTGTACCCGTGTAATCCTCAGGTTCATCTGCTGACTCGATGATGGTGATGCCGTTGCGGTGGGTGCCAGCGGCAGGGAAGGAGATCTGAGGCGGCGAAAGACGGTTAGGAGTCGTGATGTCTGGTTTGGTGGATGCTTCTGTCGATGGAGCAACTCAGGTGAGGTGGACGTCGTGGCGGCAGGAGCAAGACAAACCACACAAAGTTTTCTCCGACGCCTACCTGTAACTGAAGTAATTCTGTAAGGGCTCATTTGGCTTGCATGACTCTAAAAACACAGGGATAGGAAAAACACCAGAATAGGATAGGAATGCACATGGTAAACAGAGCATTTGTAAACATGGGATTTCTGTCAACTTGGATGTTTGGTTCACAGGAATTGGAAGAGCAGAGGAATGCAAAGAAACATGGCCAAAATAAAGTGAAACCATATGAAAGCATGTATAGTTAGAATGTTATTCTGCCACTAATGCACTTTGTCTTGTTTTCATGCATAGAATTTTGAAAAGTAGGTCCAGGTGGATGTTTTGCTCCATTCCTTTCAACAAAATGCATGAATAATTGAATAGTAGAGTGCCATAGGAAAATTTCCTATTGCTATGTTTTTCCGTTGAACCAAAATAGCCCTAATGGATCGACATGAATGTAGAGTAATAAGTGATGCAACAAGTGTACAACCTCTTTGTCATAGCCATGTCGACCTCAGCATCATTGGGTAGGTCGCTGAAGAAGTTGAGGCAGAGGTGGCTGTCAGAGGTGTGGAGGAAGATCTGAGGAATCTGTAGATGGCGTCCAGGGCACTGCTCTGTTGTGATGGATCTTTCTATCGTTGGAGCAGCTCCGGTGAGCCACAAGATGTCAAGGCTAAAGCAGCACAAGACAGACATCGTTAATCTCAAGTCGGATTCTAATAGCATCTCCAATAGATGATGTAAAATAGCATGAAGCTATTCTTTCCGTTCAATCTATCATAGAGTTCATACTAGAATAACACCTTAAGACACAAATCAACCAAAACCATAATGTCACCTAGATACTCCATTGTCACCTCAAGTATCCATGGGCATTATTACACGATATGCATCACACAATCTCAGATTCATCTATTCAACCAACACAAAGTACTTCAAAGAGTGCCCTAATGTTTCTATCGGAGAGTCGAGATGAAAACGTGTGCCAACTCCTATGCATAAGTTCATGGGCGGAACCCGCAAGTTGATGACCAAAACATACATCAAGTGGATCACATGATATCCCATTGTCACCACAGATAAGCACGGCAAGACATACATCAAGTGTTCTCAAATCCTTAAAGACTCAATCCGATAAGATAACTTCAAAGGGAAAACTCAATTCATCACAAGAGAGTAAAGGGGGAGAAACATCATAAGATCCAACTATAATAGCAAAGCTCACGATACATCAAGATCGTGCCATAGAGAGAACACGAGAGAGAGAGAGAGATCAAACACATAGCTACTGGTACATACCCTCAGCCCCAAGGGTGAACTACTCCCTCCTCGTCATGGAGAGCACCGAGATGATGAAGATGGCCACCGGTGAGGGATCCCCCCTCCGGCAGGGTGCCGGAACGGGCTCCCGAGATGTTTTTGGTGGCTACAAAGGCTTGCGGGGGCGGAACTCCCGATCTATCTTCTGTTCCGATGGTTTTAGGGTATGTGGGAATATATAGACGAAAGAAGTCGGTCGGGGGAGCCACGAGGGGCCCACGAGACAGGGGGCGCTCCCAGGGGGGTGGGCGCGCCCTCCTATCTCCGGGCCTCCTCGAAGCTTCCCTAGCTTGTACTCCAAGTCTCCCAGATCATGTTCGTTCCAAAAATCACGCTCCCGAAGGTTTCATTCTGTTTGGACTCTGTTTGATATTCCTTTTCTTCGAAATACTGAAATAGGCAATAAAACAGCAATATGGGTTGGGCCTCCGGTCAATAGGTTAGTCCCAAAAGTAATATAAAAGTGTATAATAAAGCCCTTAAACATTCAAAACAGATAATAATATAGCATGAATGCTTCATAAATTATAGATACGTTGGAGACGTATCGGCATCCCCAAGCTTAATTCCTGCTCGTCCTCGAGTAGGTAAATGATAAAAGAAAGAATTTATGAAGTGTGAATGCTAGAAGGTGCACAAGTTTGATCAATGATAATTTCAATCACCTTTTCTAGCATGATTATATGTCATAACAGTAGTTCATCTCATAAGACTTCTCAAGAACAAGTAATAAGCAATTCACATGTTAAAGCATAGATCATAAACTTTCTTGAAAACTAGCAAACTTCATTCTTAGTCATCAAACAATTGCAATTCATCTTATTTTCAGGAAGGGTCTATGTCAGAGCTTTTATTTACTAAACTCCACATACTCAACTATCATATAGTCTTCTACAACTGCTAACATTCACCCAATACTTATGGTTATGGAGTTTTAATCGGACACTAAGAAAGATAGGGGCTTATAGTGTTGCCTCCCAACGTATTGACCTTTGGGTGATGTCAACAATAATAGTTCATGCTAACTTACATCCAATTGGATATATATATATCAGGATCTTTCCAACACGAGGTGCTTGCCAAAGGATAAAATGAAAAAGGGAAAGGTGAAGATCACCTTGACTCTTGCATAAAGTAGAAGACATAAAGTAAAAGATAGGCCCTTCACAGAGGGAAGCAGAGGTTGTCATGCGCTTTTATGGTTGGATGCACAAAATCTTAATGCAAAAGAACGTCACTTTATATTGCCACTTGTATATGGACCTTTATTATGCAGTCCATCGCTTTTATTGCTTCCATAACAAGATCGTATAAAGCTTATTTTCTTCACACTAATAGATCATACATATTTAGAGAGCAATTTTTATTGCTTGCACCGATGACAACTTACTTGAAGGATCTTACTCAATCCATAGGTAGGTATAGTGGACTCTCATGGCAAAGCTGGGTTTAAGGATATTTGGAAGCACAAGTAGTATCTCTACTTGGTGCAAGGAATTTGGCTAGCATGAGGGGGAAAGGCAAGCTCAACATGTTTGAATGATCCATGACAATATACTTTAACAGAGATGTGAGAAAACATAACCCATTATGTTGTCTTCCTTGTCCAACATCAACTCTTTAGCATGGCATACTTAATGAGTGCTCACAATTATAAAAGATGTCTAAGATAGTATATTTATATGTGAAATCTCTCTTCCTTCAATATTCTTTCATGAATTGTTCAAATGACCAATACAATGCTTGCTAACCTTCAATAAATTTACAACCTCTAGTTTTTAGATGTGAAGTCATTACTCCCCATGGGATAAGAAAATGAGACATATATAATTTCAGATTTATGACATTCAACTCATTCAACCATTTACTCATAGGATATAAGTGAAGCACACGAGTAAATGACAAACTACTCCAACAAGATATAAGTGACGATCAATGAGTAGCTAAATAATTATGTAACTATGGGAAAACTCTCTCTCATTAAAGAATTTCAGATCTTAAGTACTTTATTCAAGCAGAAAGCAAAACAAAATAAAATGACATTGCAAGGATAGCACAACTCTTGTGAAGAAGCAAAAACTTAGGCTCAACCGATACTAACCGTTTATTGTTGAAGAAGAAAGGTGGGATGCCTAACGGGGCATCCCCAAGCTTAGATGCTTGAGACTTCTTGAAATATTATCTTGGGGTGCCTTGGGCATCCCCAAGCTTGAACTTTTGTGTGTCCTTAATTCCTCTCATATCATGGTTTCTCTTTTTATTAAAACCTTCATCCACACCAAACTCAACAAGAACTTGTGAGATAGGTTAGTATAAACCAATGCAAAACCTTATCATTTTCTACTGTAACAAATCACTAAAATTATTATTCAACAGTGCATACTAAATGCTTCTGCATATTTAATACTCCTATTCTCAAATAGAATCATTAAACAAGCAAACATATGCAAACATAACAGCAATCTGCCAAAACAGTACAGTCCACAAAGAATGCAAGAGTATCAATACTTCCCTAACTCCAAAAAATTATGAGAAAAATAATATGCTGTAGAAGATTTATCAGATCTCAATATACAAAAAGTTTCAACATTATACCATTCTCTAACTTTTCTAGGGAATTTTTGCAACAGCGGTAAACTTTCTGTTTTCAAATAGCAACATGTATACTAGCAAAATAAGCATGGCAAAGGCTATCCTTGACATTTTTATTGAAAATGAAGATGCAAAACATTAATCTAAATAACATCAAGCAAATACTAAATAAATAAAATGATGCTCCAAGCAAAACACATATCATGTGGCGAATAAAAATATAGCTCCAAGTAAAGTTACTGATGAATGAAGACGAAAGAGGGGATGCCATCCGGGGAAGCTTAGGCTTTTGTTTGTCCTTGAATATTACCTTGGGGTGCCTTGGTCATCCCCAAGCTTAGGCTCTTGCCACTCCTTATTCCATAGTCCATCGAATCTTTACCCAAAACTTGAAAACTCCACAACACAAAACTCAACAGAAAACTCGTAAGCTCCGTTAGTATAAGAAAATAAAACCACCACTTAGGTACTTAATGAACTCATTCTAAATTCATATTGGTGTAATATCTACTGTATTCCAACTTCTCTATGGTTCATACCCTCCGATACTACTCATAGATTCATCAAAATAAGCAAACAACACATAGAAAACAGAATCTGTCAAAAACAGAACAGTCTGTAGTAATATGTATCAAACGTATACTTATGGAACTCCAAAACTCCTACCAAATTAGGAAGTACTAAGAAATTTGTTTAAAAATCCATATAAAAAAGAATCAGATCATAAGAACGTCTATGTGAATTAACAAAACTAATTTATTGGGTGCAAAAGTTTCTGATTTTCAGCAGGATCAACACAACTATCACTGTAAGCTATCCTAAAAATCTTACTTGGCATTTATTGAAACAAAAAGCTATAAAACATGATTACTACAGTAGAATAATCATGTGTACACACAAAAACAGTAAGGGTAAATATTGGGTTGTCTCCCAACAAGCGCTTTTCTTTAATGCCTTTCTAGCTAGGCATGATGATGGCAATGATGCTCACATAAAAGATAAGAATTGAAACATAACGGGAGCATCATGAAGCATATGACTAGCACATATAAGTATAACCCACTTCCTACGCATAGGGATTTTGTGAGCAAACAACTTATGGGAACAATAATCAACTAGCATAGGAAGGTAAAACAAGCATAAGTTCAAAACTTGAAGCACATAGAGAGGAAACTTGACATTATTGCAATTCCTACAAGCATATGTTCCTCACTCATAATAATTTTCAGTAGCATCATGAATGAATTCAACAATATAACCAGCACCTAAATCAATCTTTTCATGATCTACAAGCATAGAAAATTTACTATTCTCCACATAAGCAAAATTCTTCTCATTCGGAATAGTGGGAGTATCATAAGAGACTTGAACACTAAAAATTGTTTCCACATTAAAAGAGTAATGTTCAGAAAAAGGGTAATCATAATCATGACAAGTTTTATAAATATAATCATCACTACTTTTTATAGCATAAGTTTCATCACAATAATCATCATAAGTAGCAACTTCGTTCTCATCATAATCGATTGAAACCTCTTCCGAAATAGTGGAATCATCACTAAATAAAGTTGACACTCTTCCAAATCCACTTTCATGTTCATCACAATAAGATTCAACATCCTCCAAAATAGTGGGATCACTACTTCCTAAAGTTGACACTCTTCCAAACCAACTTTCATCAATATAATCATCATAAATAGGAGGCATGCTTTCATCATAATAAATTTGCTCATCAAAACTTGGGGGACAAAAAATATCATCTTCATAAAACAGAGCATCCCCAAGCTTGTGGCTTTGCATATCATTAGCATCATGGATATTCAAGCAATTCATACTAACAACATTGCAATCATGCTCATCATTCAAATATTTAGTACCAAGCATTTTAATGCATTCTTCTTCTAGCACTTGAGCACAATTTTCCTTTCCATCATACTCACGAAAGATATTAAAAAGATGAAGCGTATCAGAGAAACTTAACTACATTTTTTTGTAGTTTTATTTTATAACTAAACTAGTGATAAAACAAGAAATAAAATGATTCGATTGCAAGATCTAAAGATATACCTTCAGCACTCACCTCCCCAGCAACGGTGCCAGAAAATAGCTTGATGTATACTACACAACCTTCTTCTTGTAGACGTTGTTGGGCCTCCAAGTGCAGACGTTTGTAGGACAGTAGCAAATTTCCCTCAAGTGGTTGACCTAAGGTTTATCAATCCGTAGGAGGCGTAGGATGAAGATGGTCTCTCTCAAGCAACCTGCAACCAAATAACAAAGAGTCTCTTGTGTCCCCAACACACCCAATACGATGGTAAATTGTATAGGTGCACTAGTTCGGCAAAGAGATAGTGATACAAGTGAAATATGGATAGTAGATATAGGTTTTTGTAATCTGAAAATATAAAAACAGTAAGGTAACTAATGATAAAAGTGAGCGTAAACGGTATTGCAATGGTAGGAAACAAGGCATAGGGTTCATAGTTTCACTAGTGCAAGTTCTCTCAACAATAATAACATAATTGGATCATATAACTATCCCTCGACATGCAACAAAGAGTCACTCCAAAGCCACTAATAGCGGAGAACAAACAAAGAGATTATGGTAGGGTACGAAACCCCCTCAAAGTTATCCTTTCTGTTCTATCTATTCAAGAGTACGTTGTAAAATAACATGAAGCTATTCTTTCCATTCAATCTATCATAGAGTTCATACTAGAATAACACCTTAAGACACAAATCAACCAAAACCCTAATGTCACCTAGATACTCCATTGTCACGTCAAGTATCCGTGGGCATGATTAGACGATATGCATCATACAATCTCAGATTCATCTATTCAACCAACACAAAGTACTTCAAAGAGTGCCCCAAAGTTTCTACCGGAGAGTCAAGACGAAAATGTGTGCCAACCCCTATGCATAGGTTCATGGGCGAAACCCGCAAGTTGATGACCAAAACATACATCAAGTGGATCATGTGATATCCCATTGTCACCACAGATAAGCACGCAAGACATACATCAAGTGTTCTCAAATCCTTAAAGACTCAATCCGATAAGATAACTTCAAAGGGAAAACTCAATTCATCACAAGAGAGTAGAGGGGGAGAAACATCATAAGATCCAACTATAATAGCAAAGCTCACGATACATCAAGATCGTGCCATAGAGAGAACACGAGAGAGAGAGAGAGATCAAACACATAGCTACTGGTACATACCCTCAGCCCCGAGGGTGAACTACTCCCTCCTCGTCATGGAGAGCACCGGGATGATGAAGATGGCCACCGGTGAGGGATCCCCCCTCTGGCAGGGTGCCGGAACGGGCTCCCGAGAGGTTTTTGGTGGCTACAGAGGCTTGCGGCGGCGGAACTCCCGATCTATCTTCTGTTCCGATGGTTTTAGGGGTATATGGGAATATATACGCAAAAGAAGTCGGTCGGGGGAGCCACGAGGGGCCCATGAGACAGGGGGCGCGCCCAGGGGGTGGGCACGCCCTCCTATCTACTGGCGTCCTCGAAGCTTCCCTGGCTTGTACTCCAAGTCTCCCGGATCATGTTCGTTCCAAAAATCACGCTCCCGAAGGTTTCATTCCGTTTGGACTCCGTTTGATATTCCTTTTCTTCGAAATACTGAAACATGCAATAAAACAGCAATATGGGTTGGGCCTCCGGTTAATAGGTTAGTCCCAAAAGTAATATAAAAGTATATAATAAAGCCCATAAACATTCAAAACAGATAATAATATAGCATGAATGCTTCATAAATTATAGATACCTTGGAGACGTGTCAAGTAGCAGCGTAGCGAGCGAGAGCCAGAGTAGCACCAGTGGCGCGAGCGAGCGAGCAAGAGCTGGAGAAGCAGCAGCAGATCCGGCTGGTATGGCCACCGCCGCCAAAGGGGCCTTGCACTGGGGGAGAGCCGCCGTGGAGATGTCGCCCGCGGCGCCGGCTTCAAGGTAGCCGCTCCATGGGGGTGCGGGATGGAGCACTGTCGGCCCCGGGTGGTCGAGTTAAGGAGAAGGTGCGATGCGATGAGTGTACAACCTCTTTGGTGGCGCCGAGTAGGCCTCGGCTTCGTCCGAGGAGTCGGTGAGGATGCTATGGTTCCGGTGGAGCAGGTTAAGGCGGCGCTATGGGGATGGAGCAGCCGCGATAGACGAGGTGATCGTTGGAGCAGCTCCTTGGAGGTGGAGGACGGGGTGGCTGAACCGGCGAGCCGACGAGATGGGCGACAGATCCTTATTCGGGGAGGTGGATGAGGGACATCGAGCTGTTGCGGTGGACGACGTCATCGGGGAAGAGGCTCCGGCTAGGCAGCGTGAGGTGGCGGACGGAGGAGGGTGGGGTTTCACGGGTGGAGCAGAGAGGTTATGGCGGCCTGGGATTTTGAATGGCGAAAAGGAGGCGATGTGAGGGGGAAACCATGACTTAGGGACGCGCTTGTCCAAAATGTAGGGTGTGTTACAAAACTACCACCACCGATTTGAACTAGCAGCCTTTCGGCTCAGGGTTATAAGGGAGATTTCACATGTCGGGATTTGGCAGCTGGAGGGAGTTTTCGCGCGCGTTGTAATATTGGGACAACAAGGCGTAGGTTGTGAAGGCGCCAGTTTTGCGAGCACGATATCTGAATTTTCGGGATATAACAAGGCGCGGGTTGAATTTTAGAGACAAGCCTAACATGTAATATTGTACTTGTACATACCAAATCAATTCGCACTTCCCTCAACGAAAAAACGAAAAAAATTAAAACTATTCACACCACACAAAGAGAGTCCTGTCCCGTTTTACTATACAAATGCTATTCAGAGCTACTCCCTCCTTCCATCTATATATGGCCTAATGCATTTTTCGAGGCTACTTTGACCAAATATTAGAGCAATAATATATGACATGCAACTTACACAAAGCACACCGTTAAATTCGTGTGTGAAAGGAGCTTTCAATGATATAATTTTCACATTGTGCATGTCATCTACTATTAATCTTGTCAATAGTCAAAGGCGGTCTTAAAAAACGCATTAGGCCTATATAGATGGAAGGAGGGAGTATGAATCCATGTTATGTCCAATTAAAATTTTTCGTTGGCTGTATAATGCATGTAACCTACTCATACCAACATTTTAGTGCATTCCAAATGTTTATACTACCACTGCAATTCGAACTGAATTTGAATTTGTTTCTCTATTTCAATAAGAATCTGCAATCATGATTGTTGCCAACTTCAACCATCATTCGTGTATTACCTTAACAAGCACACCACATGATTACTATAGAGATAGATATGAAATATGTGTACTATATGAACTTGAATTCAATTTTTTGAATACACTTGATGTTTATTCCAAATAATAGTACATTTGATGTACTAACTATATATTCAAAATCTAAACCATGTTCCATATGTACACCGTGTTTATCACACAAAGTATAGTGCCCCACCCCCTATATTATGACAAGTATTTAGCCCTGAGCTGCAAAAGCCACACATTAGCCCAAATTATAATCAATGTTCTATATATTATATGTAGTACTAGCAAGATGCCCATGCGTTCCACAGAACATCTACATGATCAAGGGGAGGCCTTATTTGAAAATATGGATATGGGTGTGGGTATCTTCTTTCAAAATTACCATAGTTTCCTTCCTATCTGTTAGATATAAATCGGATGACCTATATTGCAGGATGGCAGGCACACCATCATCAACAACTTTGTTTTTTATAAGAGTAGAGATAAAATATATTTTATGTAGTATAACATGTTCATAACCACACCATGTGTATCACCGTTATATATATTCACGCATGCGTCGGTTTAAAACACTATGATAAATTCTTCAAATATCTGAATTCGCTTTTTATAATGAATTATGATCTCTGTTCGTATTTTACACCCACACAATCCTCTTATCTTTGTAGCTAGTGCTAACTTTCTCTCGTGCATGCAAACACCCGCATCCCTCTCACCCTCCCTCAGCATTCTCTAGCTCCATCACGCAAATTCGTCTTTTCACTTTAGGTCGTTCACCCATGGTGTGTGTAGTCCCCCCAGCTCCTTTACGGCACACGTCGATCAATATGCCTCTCTAGCCAGGTGTGCCTACCACAAACACAAGCTTCCCCTCTTCTCTTATCACCGTCCATGCCTCACTCCCACCACTCTTTTCATCGATCTTGTACTCGCACACTCCTTCCCGCTTTATATAGTATGCCTCTCGCACCACCTCCTAGATGCATCCCTCTCTCTCTCTCTCTCTCTCTCTATCCTTCTCCCTGGGCGTGATTTGCTTCTAACACATACATGCATGTATACCGATCGATCTCCCTACATATACCTAGGTCGACTTTAACTATTTTTTCCCCACCCATCGATCGACGTACCTCACAAGTTATGTCTCTCCTTTCTCTAACAAAGGACGATTGATCTTCCTATGTAGTTATGTATGCTTACCACAGCCATATCGTCCCTTCTCATCATTTGTGCATGCCTCTTGACCCATCTCTCACACGCATGTGCACAGACAGTCAACCATCCCCTCTCTTATTGATATTGCAGGCGTGCCCTCCGTTTGTCTAGCAAGCCTCTCACACCATTTGTTAGAAGCAACTCCACTACCACCCCCTCCAACACTCTAGCTCTGTCTCTCTCCCAACCTTATTCCTCTCCTACACATATGCATGGATGCCGATCGATCTCCCTTAATACATAAGGTAGGCCTCTCTCCTCCTCCACACATATACCAGCGATTGTACCTCTATACTTAATTAGGCCTCCCCCCACCACACACCGATAGTCGAGCGCTCTAGGTAGGTATCCATGCTACAGAGACAAACTGCCACTACTGGAATCAGCTACTTTGCCATCTGCCAACTCTTTGCCGTCTGCTAGCGGATGGCAAATAAGGTCTTTGCCATCAGCTACCAAACAACAGACGGCAAAGAACTAGCAGACGGCAAAGAAGGTCTTTGCCATCGGCCATTTCTTTGTTGTCCACTGGCTGACAGCAAAGAATCTTTGCCGTCCGCTGGGTAATGGCAAAGAGGGAGGTGGCACCCACTAACGGAAACACTTAACGTCCTCCCTCTTTGCCGTCCGCAGCGGACGACAAAGATACAAAAAAGCAGACGGCAAAAACTGGACCTAACTAACCTAACTAGCCGAGCCCCCCCCCCCCCCCCCCCCCCCGCCCGTTACTCTCTTTGTTCTCCCTCTCTCTTCCCCGACGCCCACATCCACCACCGCATCGCCCCCGCCGCCCGACGCCACCCCCGCCACCACCCCCGCCACCGCCGCCTGGCGCCGCACCCGCCACGGCCCCCTCCCCCACCCGTCGATGCCCCACCATCCCGCCGCCCTGACGCCTCACCGCCCGGCGCCGCCCCCGCCATCGCCCCCGCCACCGCTGCCCGGCGCCACCCCCGCCACCGCCCCCGCCACCCGATGCCGCCCCCGCCACCGCCCCCGCTCCCGCCGCCCGGCCGTCCCACTGCCCCGGAGCCCCGCCGCCCCCCCACCCACCCACCACCCCGGCTCCACTGAGTATATGTTTTTTTTGCTGTTTAATTGTTAGTGTTAGTGTTAGTGTTAGATTTAGTGTTAGAAAAGAAGAAGATTTAGTGTTAGTGTTAGAAAAAAGAATATGTAGAAGAAAAGAAGAAGAAGAAGAAGAAAAGAAAAGAAAATAATAAAAGAATATGTAGAATAAAAGAAGTAGAAGAAGAAGAAAAGAAGAAAAGAAACGAAGTAAAATGAGTAGAAAAAAGATGAAAAAGAAGAACAAGAAAAGAAGTAGAAGAAGTAGAAGAAGAAGAAAAGAAGAAAAGAAAAGAAGTGATATACATATTTTTCTTTTTTTGTTGTTTAATTGATGTTTAATTGTTAGTGTTAGTGTTAGTGTTAGTGTTAGATTTAGTGTTAGAAAAGAAGAAGATTTAGTGTTAGTGTTAGAAAAAAGAATATATATATGTAGAAGAAAAGAAGAAGAAGAAGAAAAGAAGTAGAAGAAGAAGAAGAAGAAAAGAAGAAAAAAAAAGAAGTAGACAAAAGATGAAAAAGAAGAAGAAGAAAAGAAGTAGAAGAAGTAGAAGAAGAAGAAAAGAAGAAAAGAAAAGAAGTGATATACATATTATTATTCATGTCGGTATTTTTTTATGTTGTACTAATTTCGTTTACTCTTTGTCATGGCAGGTGTTGAAAGATGGTGGGCACTGGTCGGGAGCGCTCCGAGGACCCTTCTTCGTCGGCGCGTTTGCCAGACCTTACTTTGTCGTCCCCTTTTGCCGTCCGCGGCGGACGGCAAAGACCTTTGTCGTCCGCCTTTCATGCCTTTGCCGTCCGCCATGGCAGACGGCAAAGTAGCTGATTCCTGTAGTGTGCACCTATCCCCTCTCACGTTCCAGTAGGCCAGCCACTCTATATCTTTGACGTGGGCACACACAAATTCGATGGCACTCTTTAACGATCGCGCGTGCACACACACACATCATCCCTCTCTTCGATTCTATGGATACCTCAAGCCGATGATACCTCCACTCTCTTCTCGTGGATCACCCCCTCTATATATATGATATATCCAGGACTCTATTTCATACACATCGCATATGTTACATTTTCTGATTGACCCCTCCCCCAAAAAAAAACACTCACGAACCCACACGCACTATATCTCTCTATGTTTGTATGTCTCTCACACAACCCCACGTAGGTGGTGTACGTACACGAAGAGAATAGGTGCATGTACTCATGCTTCCTGCCCAGCCACACCCGCGCGGGTACACGATGGAGCTCAATTCTGTACGAAATGGCAGCCCACGTGCTAATTTAAATGCGTGTAGCGGTTGTTTACCTACGGAGGTTGTGTACCACGCGTGCACGAAACAAAGTTCGACATGATGCATTAGCGCGTTAGTTTTAAATAAAGTTATATCGCTCAATGGCACGTACATAGAATATAAAATGTTTTTTATGGAGAAAAAGGTAGTCCACTCCACTATATACAATGGAGCTTGCCTGCCTGGGTTTGTCTCTCTTTAGAGTATCTCACACAAGGCGGCGGTGGCCTCTCCCTCTCACCGTTGGTCACTGATCCGGCTGCATCCTGTCCGCTGGCGAAAAGGGAGGATGTGCATCATTTATCCGTTCGACGGCACCGAGGCAGCACGTCCCGATCTGCGGTACCCGCCGTTCTCTCTGACCAAGCTCCGGCGTGGTAGGGCCTACTCCACCTGCTCGCTGCCGCAGTATGGGCAGATTCCGCCCGTCGCTGCTCACCTAGTTACATCACGACGACCCCCAGGTATCCCCTCCGGCCTTGCTCCACTGCCCGTCTTCCCATGTCGCTGCATGTGGAAAATCTTGCATGTGGATCTTCCATAGTTCTTTGCCCAAAACGTAGCTCGTCCGGTGTATTTTCCATATTGCGATCTCGTCCTCACACCATTTTAGACAAACACAATTGTGTTGTTATCTTCCCTTAGGACAAGAAATATGCTTGTTTTTTGTCGTCGCATGTGTCATCAACCGTTATTGGCGAGTAATTGTTTCCTTTCTACCTCTTTTTTGGAAACAGGGCTATCCATTTCACCTCATTGCTATTGCAACTTTTGGTGAACTGCACAGATCACTTTTTTCTTCAGAGTGTTTTATGCAGTTGTACTAAAATGTCACACGGGCAACGTCTCTACATTTCAGTGCGACTGCACAAAGGGGGATTGGTTTTGCTCTATCCTCCGCATCCAACTCCGAGCCTAATCTTCTCCAACTAGTTAGTCTTAAGAGAGATTGCAAAGGTGGCCGGCTTCTATTCGTGTGTTTATTGTTTCATCAGCAGTCCTCTATTATCGTAATCACACTTAATATCTTTGGAACAGGGACGCTCAGCTCTATTTTAGTGGAACTGCACAAAATGATTGGAATGTTGCATGCTCCAAACAGCTACTTTTTGCCCAACATGCCTTGTTGATTTAGACAGAGCTGGGGGGACGTTGCTGCCAATGAAAGCATGGATCAATTTTAATTTAACACCTTCTCACAACTTTGTCTTCAATTGTCATGTAAATATTAGCTCTGATATGCTAATCATTGAGATGCATTAGCAAGGAAGTTATTGTTTTCGAAAGAGCATCGATGGCAAGATACATGAAACAAAGCTGAAAGCTCAGAGCATTGTACAATTTCATGTCGCTGGAAAATTATTTGTATAGTACGTCAATTATGTAAACAAATGTTGGAAGCTTGATAGCATTGCCAGAAGCCTCTTCAGCATCCGGGTCCATGTGCCATGCACAAAATTATACTCCTTCGTTCCTAAATATTTATCTTTTTACAAATTTCAAACGGGCATATTTTTAGAGTGTAGATTCACTCATTTTGCTTCGTATGTAGTCACTCATTGAAATCTCTAGAAAGACAAATACTCCGGAGTATATTTAAGAACCAAGGGAGTAGTACACAACCGCATGGGAGACTCGGCCCGGTCATTGCGCCGCCTTAATACTGAGTAATGAGCAGTCAGATCATAAGCCCCACCTTTCCCACTGTAAGTTGCTTGGAAGAAGCAACCATCAATACGCTCTTCTTTGAATCCGCTCATACTACTCCATCTGTCACTGTTTATAGAGCACGCTTCAAAAAAAATCTCTGGGACCAAGGCGACTAGCGATCGGCCTGAAAAATAGCATTGCTAGTTATAGCACGACGTCTATTACTAGAGGAAATAATGTGTACACACATGAATGCAGTGCTTCCACCCCGGCTACACACATGCATGCACTTACTCCACTCCATAGTACATCGAGAGAAAATTGTGGACTTCATTGCGGTTAGCACGCCCTAATTAATTGAGCATTAAACCAAACGCGTCTAAAGTCTGTCTGGTGGCAGAAATGCATTGAGAGAAATGCATCATAATGAAGCGCGCCCTGTAAACTGTGACGGAGGAAGGAGTAGTATGAAGGTGCAAAACCAAGTACGCGTATGGCCAGACGGTCAACGCACCTCCTCTTGGCATATCACTTACATGTGGGACCGGAGTGTGACCAAACCGATCTCAATTGACGGCAAAATGGCCAACCCGCCGTTCCTTGAGAGAGACGAGGAGCGAGAACACACAGACGGGCTGCACGGAGGCCAAGATATATTCGAGCATGGTTGATCGATATCATCATTACATGTTTGATGTTTTTTAATACTATACTATTGGGCTGCCGTTTTCCGCCCTTCTCCTGAATAAATGTGTACTTTATCAGAGACTAAAAAATAAGGGTACAGACGCTCCACCATGCGGTTCTAGTAGTAGTAGTACTTGTACTACTAAACCTTGCGCTTGGCTCTTCGCTTCTTCGTGAAGTTGAACAATGATGGTACTCCGCATGTTGGGTACTATAGTGTATGCGTCTAGCAATCTGACACTGAAAGAACTGATGCATGTGCACTGCCTGGGCGAGGGTAGGTTGCATTAGTCAAAAGGCATAAGAGAGCTTCACCTTGTCCTGCAAGCTTCTCCTTGTTCTGTGACTTGACGGGACACACCAAAAAGTAGTGCTAGTCCATACTCCCTCTATCGGATTTCGGGTTCCGGAAGACCCTTGAGGTTCGAACACTGGGGTGCGCATGAAGATCTCTCCCCTACCAGCTCGCGTCTCGAAGTCTCGCAAGGATCTAAGCAAGAAAGATGAACACACAAGGGACACGAGATTTATACTGGTTCAGGCCACCATTGTGGTGCAATACCCTACTCCAGTGTGTGGTGTGGTGGATTGCCTCAGGGGCTGATGGTGAATGGTACAAAGGGAGAACAACCTCGCGAGGTGCTGTTCTTGGGCTGGTGCGATGAACTGCTTGGGTGAGTTCAGTCGCTTCTCTCTCTCTCTCTCTATCTCTATCTCTATCTCTCTCTCTCTCTGATCGATCTGTTTCTAGATGCCTCAACCCTGTGGTGGATAGTCCTATTTATAGGGGGAGGCCCTGGGCCTCTTCCCAAATAATGAGCGGGAAGGGCGCCAACAATTGGCCATTTTGAAGGGGAACATCTGGTACACTTATCCTCACTAAAGTTGGTCTTCGGCTGCCAAAGGCTCTGACCATGACGCCGCCCTGGGCTCCACGATGACCTACATCCTGCCGTTCTGCTGGTATTGGTCTTGTTGCACCGAAACGGTAACCTTTGCCTGATGCCTTGGCATGTGCTTGCCCCCTTTGCACCAAAAAGGAAACAAGGACACTGCACAGGCCGGCGCCCACTTGGCCTTCGATCGTCATGGCTTGCGTCACGGGCTCCTCGGGAGGTGCCTTGCCTTGATCTCTTCGCCTCCTCGCGAGCCTGCCTGAGGAGGCTGCCCCTGTGGAGGCTTCCTGTCGTCCGCCCCGCGAGGCTTGGCCCCTCGCGAGGGTCTTGAGCTTGAGCCGATGAAGCTGGGCTGCATTGGGCCCCCACTTGAGCCACGCCGCAAGCCACAGGCAGGCAAGT
The DNA here is from genome assembly GCF_018294505.1 of Triticum aestivum. NCBI lineage: Eukaryota > Viridiplantae > Streptophyta > Magnoliopsida > Poales > Poaceae > Triticum > Triticum aestivum. The sequence goes on from NC_057795.1 coordinate 304,393,087, forward strand.
CTGAGGACCCCTGTTCCCAGAATGCTGACACCCTCCTTTCCGGTTAATATGGCTTAACCTTTTTTGCGGGTAAATGAGAGAGCTTTATTCATATATAAGCACTCTTAGGACGATCAGCCAAGAGACTGGTCACTAGGAAGCGAGGTACCCCGCAAAAAAAGAAGAAGGGAGCGAGGTGTTTCATTAAGCAGGTGTTTCATTAAGCCAGCTCTCGGCCACATTCAAAGTGCAGCAAGCACGGTTCGCACAAAGATGCGCCGCAAGGTTTGCTGACCTGTTTACACTTTGAATAACAAAAAAATAGGAAATATTACCGAGCGCTCCTATTTGTAACAGGATATGAGCCAGAATTAAGCGAGAATGGTGGCGAGTGTTCCATGCAATCAACTTCCATTATCACATGTGAGAACCCTTGAAGAGAACCAAATGTGTTGAAGATTGCTTTATCACATTTTTTAGAATATAGTAAGAGTGCAGACGCTCCTCCATCTGGTTCCTAGTAGTATAGTACATACCTCTATAGTAGTAGTACTAGTACTAGTAAACTTTGCGCTTGGCTGTTCGCCTCTTCGGGAAGTCGAACAATAATAGTACTAGTATAGTGTATGCTTCTGGCAATCTGACACCGAATTAACTATTGCACGTCCACCGCCTGAGCGAGGGAGAGCTTGCATTAGTCAAAAGTTTCTCTTTGTCCTGCGAGCCACCGCGTGCAAGCTTCTCTCATCCTGCAAGCTTCTCCTCGTTCGGCAAGTTGACGGGACACAACAAAGTAATGATGGTCCATACTGCCTCCTTTCTAGTTAATATGGCTTAATTTCAAACGAGATAAATACACTGACTCTCACTGTATATTTGTAAAAATTCGGTCAGTGGACTTCATAATACGCTCATTGCACTCAATATATACATTTTCCGGTGTTTATACAGTCACTAGCTCAACCCGGCTGAGTATGTGTGTGCATGCACGTGTAGGTTGAGCACTTGAGCGTGACCATGTGTGTTCTGTCGTGTGCTCGGACATGCATGCATTGGGGTGTCACGCATGTTTTTGCATCCATGTGTATGTGTGATGGTTGCATCCATGCACGAGGTTGTAGTCCCTTACATTCACATGTTCATAAGTCAATGCTTTTTCAAAATGTTGCATGCAAGGTTTAATCATTCGTTGTTCACGCATGCATTCCCGATATTAATACGTTGGTAAAGACAATTTTCTTGAGGAAAATGATCCCATGAATTGAGTACAAAGGGGACCAATAAGCCAGGACGGAGGGAGTACCAGTAGTGAACCGGAAGGACGGAATAGGTACTAGTAGTACAATGCTACGTAACAACATGCGGTAACAAAATTCCTCTATGCGCATCCTGTCTACGTGTCATGCAAGAAAATAGAGATAAGTACAAGTGAGACTCAGGAACAGTCATACACGTAGGGGGAGTACGTGTAGGGGCCACTAAGGAGCAGTCAAATCACACAGTAAGTTAGTCGGAAGAAGCAACCATCATTTCACTCTTCAATGACACGTACACAATATAAAATGGTTGATATGGAGAGAAAAAGAAAACCACTATATATACACTAGCAGGAGCCTAAGCTACAAGCCTTCTTGCTTGGGTTGCTCTCTTGACAAGCATAGAACAACGGTGGCCACACCGCTGGTCACATATCCAGCCTGACCCCGCTGCTGGGAGAAGGGAACAATATCTGCGTAGACGCGGTCGACATCGGCGAGGGGAAAACCCACAGTCGGTGCGTCCCAATCAGGGGTCCCCATGGTATGGGCTAATGTCGTGCCCCAACCGCCCTTCTAGCTATAGCCCGACGTCCCACATAGTACATCTTCCTTTTGGAGTCGGCTTGCTCCACTGCCTCAGCTCCCCACGTAGCTCCATCTCCATGTCGATCTTTCTTTACTTCTACCGGCTTCTATTTGTGATGAGTTTATGTCTCATGAACTAGTGCCAGTACTATTATTCTAATCACACTTCTTCATTATCTTTGCCATCAGGGATGCTCAACTCGATTTTAGTGGAACTGCACAAATGCATCGTATGATCTGAGGGTGCCAACCATCTTTCGTTCGACAGGTTCTACCTAGCCAGGAAATTAAATCATGTTTGGGGTTTAGGGTTTAAGTCGTAGTGACCCCATCAGTAGTTTTTCTTTTGTACACGCTCTCACAACTTTTGTCTTTATTTGTGAAGTAAATATTGGCTATGATCTATGACTCATTGAGATGCATCAGCATGCGTGTTAGTTTTCCGTTGTATTTGATGGAATATTGTAACGGGGCAACCTTGGAGTAAGAATGAAAATGGAGTGGAAAGTTTCTGTTTTTCCGGAGAAAAAATGTAAACGGAGAGAAACCAACATTTCTTTTCGTTGGATCGCGCCATCGAACAAAACCAACGTTTAAATCACGTCTGTCGCGTTTATGTCTCACCCTCCTCCACGGCTCGATCCCACATGGTCTCTCGGCATGCTACTCACCGCAAACCGAGTATACGATAACTTTCTCGCCTGCTTATCGATGGATCGCGCCATGGAGTACTAGCACTACTGGAAGAGATTGACGAGTTGGGGGAGGACAGCTAGCTGTAGCACAGACTCCCAAGAACATATTACATGCATGTTGTGGCCGGCTATTGTGACCTTTGAACGCGGAGCAATCGCATGCACCGAGAAGAGGCGCGGGCGACGCTCTCTCAGTCGGCGCACCGCTTCAATGCCGGCGCTAGTGAGAGGTCGCGTCCACTCCGGCCGGGCATGAATGCGGCACTAACCGTTTCGGGCGGGAAGCACCGCGGGTGATGAGGAGGGTTCGGGTTTGATGAGGACATCAATACCATTGTTACACCCACAGCCCCTACTGCTACATATACGGGACCAATTACTAGAGCTCGCGCACGCCAATTAAATTATCAGGTACTTTTGTTTCTTGGTAATGATTCTAATGTTCATGAGAATATGATGCTGCCTAAATTGGATACATTTGTTTTACTTACAAATGAAGGGCCTAGCTTGGAGAAGGATGAACATTGGAGCAAGAACAAGCATGGAGATGATGCCATGCGCAAGGGGAACAAGAACGGAGTTACAAGTGATGATTTCAGGACTTTGAAGCCACCATAATGGGTGCATGAAGCCTTGAACGAAATATACAAGATGCCACTTCATAAATTTCGTCCCGAGGCTATTATAGGTGCTGCGTCACCTTTTTATTGGGCCAGGCCCATGTAATTTCGAAATACATTAGTATAGGCTATTTTTAGAGTCCGTATGTGTGGGAAAACAAGAGATAGGGTTGATTTCGGACCCCCTCCACCAAGGGCCACAAAATTCCCCCTCTCTTCCTCCATATATACAGCCCTTAGGGCACCGTTTAGACTTTGGGTTTTGTTTAGATTAAAGTTCGCCATAGCTGCAACTTCGCGTACTTCGTTTGTGTTCAACGACCAGACAAAGGCGTCACAGAACCCCACCTTGATCAATAAAGCTTTCATCTTATATTCGCAATATTCAGATTGCAATCTCAGTTTCTTGCTTGTTCTTCGTTTGCTCGCAGGAAACAGACCCTCGTGGTCAGGTTGATCGTGCTCCGGCGTGGTCAATAACCTCTCGGAGTTGGTTTAGCGATTGCTAAGGCGCGACGTCCTCGCACGTTCGTAGTTGGATCGTCAAAGTCGACTTCCACCAAAGCGAAATCCATCATCTCATCGAAAGATGGGACACCTCCGCCTCTATCAAGTGGTATCAGATTTCCAGGTTGCTCGGTGAGATTTTACAGTTTTTCGTAGTTTAGATCGAGTATGTTCTTCATACCTACAGTCCACGGAAAAGCCACAAAAAAAATTGGTCGAAAAAAAATTTCATGCCCATCCTGTCAGTTTGACCTAGGAAGAGTTTTGAGACACTCGCCATTATAGTGATTTTTCGCAAAAAAAAGCAGCGCGAAAAAAAACAGCGCAAAAAAAGAGCGAAAAAAAATCCAGTGTGCTTTTCCCTTGTTTACGTGCCGCGCCGTGATTTTGTTGGTGTTCTAGGCTCGCGTCTCTAGCACAGTCTAGCCTAGGACCAGCACAGTACCGTCGTTGAGCGTTTATTCAACTTTGCATCTCTGAATTGATTATTGCTGACCCTTTTTGCTACCATATTATAAGCCTTCCCAGCTCCACATACATCTACATCGTGCGTTTGACTCTCCCTGGTAATCGCTCTATCCAAGCTTTGAGAGTTTTTGACTACAACGGTTGCCGATCACCGCCTGTTGCTGGGTAAGAACTGGTAAGAATTTGAGATTTGCTTGACGGATTTGTGACACCCACCACCACCTCTTGTTAGTAGTCTGTAGGATCATATTCTTGTGTGTTTCTGTTGCTGCTAACCATCCCAGGATCACAAGCCGACGAGACTGACTGGGAGAACATGACGAATAAGGATTTGCATGATAAATTTCAGCAAATGATGAGTGGACAGGTGCAAGATGTGCTAAACAGATTTGAAGAGGCCATGGAGAAGATAGATGGCATGGAGAAGACGTTTGAAACAAAGCTCGATAAGAAGTTTAATGAATTGCTCGCGCGTCTTCCACCACCACCACCCGCTGCACCTAACGCACCTCTCCAACAACAACAACAACGACTACCTCCACGTCGCGAAACAGACCTCCGCCGAGCGAGCCGTGTTCCTCTTGCGTTTGGCCAAACTGTTGGTGCTGTTGTTGATACTTCTGTGGCTCCTGCTGCTGATGCGGAGGAGGATGATTATGTGGGAGATGACGAGGATGAGGTTGCTCAAAATCAGAACTACGTGCAACCACCTGCACCACAACCACCAGGTCGTCCACATGCAAATAATCACATTGGTAGGGCTTTCCCTCAGGGACGAGATCATGACCATCTTCCTAAACTGAAATTGAATATTCCACCTTTCGAGGGTAGATATGTTCCTCATATATATCTTACTTGGGAGTTAGAAACTGAACAACGATTTACATGTTTACAATATCCCGAGGAGAGACGGGTTGCCGCTGCTGTTTGTGCTTTCACTAGTTTTGCATGTGTATGGTGGTCTGAACATTGTAGATTATATACTATTCCAACTACTTGGGCTGCTTGGAAAACTGCTATGCGTACTCGTTGGGTTCCACCATATTATCAACGTGAATTGCTTCAAAAATTACAGCGCTTAAGACAAGGAAAAAATTCTGTAGAAGAATATTATCAGGAATTACAAACTGGCATGATTAGATGTGGTATTGTTGAGGAGAATGAAGCTATGCTTGCACGTTTTCTGGGTGGATTAAATAGAGAGATTCAGACCATTCTAGACTATAAGGAGTATACTAATATCACTTGTTTATTCCATCTTGCTTGTAAAGCTGAACGTGAAGTGCAGGATCGACATGCATTGGCGCGAACTAACTTTTCTGCAGGCCGACCTTCATCATGGACACCGCATGCATCTTCTACTTCAACTGCACCAGCACCTCAATCAGGTGCCTCCTCCAGTCGTGATACAAGAAAACAGGCACAACCACCATTATCTGCCAAGAGCGCACCTGCTGGGCCTGCACATAGTTCTTCTTCTTCCATGGCATCAACAGGGCACACAAGTGATATTATTTGTCGTCGTTGTAAGGGAGGAGGTCATTATGCGAGAGAATGCAAATCTCCACGTGTGATGATTGCTACCGCGGATGGTGGATATGAGTCCGCTAGTGACTATGATGAGGAGACTTTGGCTCTTATTACACGTGAAGAACATGGTGGAGATGATTCTGATCATGAGACGCAATACATGGCTCCTGAAGACACTGACAGGTATGAATGTTTAGTTGCTCAACGTGTTTTGAGTGTGCAGGTCACACAAGCTGAGAAAAATCAGAGGCACAATTTGTTCCATACCAAGGGAGTTGTGAAAGAACGTTCTGTGCGTGTCATCATAGATGGAGGGAGCTGCAACAACTTGGCTAGAATGGAGATGGTGGAGAAGCTTTCTCTCACCACAATACCACATCCACATCCTTACTACATCCAATGGTTCAACAACAGCGGCAAGGTTAAGGTAACACGTACTGTTCGTGTGCATTTTAGTATCTCTACATACGCTGATTATGTTGATTGTGATGTGGTACCTATGCAAGCATGTTCCTTATTACTTGGTAGACCATGGCAATTTGATAAAAATTCTGTACACCATGGTAGAAACAATCAGTATACTCTGGTTCATAAGGATAAAAATATTACTTTGCTTCCTATGACTCCTGATTCTATTTTGAAAGATGATATTAATAGAGCTAATAAAGCAAAACAGGAGAAGAATAAGAGTGAAAATCAGATTGTGGCAAAAGAATTTGAGCAACAAATGAAGCCTAATCATAAACCATCTAGTGTTGCTTCTGAAATTAAATTGAAAAGTGCATGTTTATTTGCCACCAAATCTGATATTGATGAGCTAGATTTCAGCAAATCTGTTTGCTATGCTTTTGTGTGCAAAGAGGCATTATTTTCATTTGAGGACGTGCCTTCCTCTTTGCCTCCTGCTATCACTAACATTTTGCAGGAGTTCGCTGACGTCTTTCCACAAGACGTGCCATCGGGATTACCACCTATTCGAGGGATTGAGCATCAGATTGACTTAATTCCCAGTGCTTCACTGCCAAACCGTGCGCCATACCGTACCAATCCAGAGGAGACGAAGGAGATTATGCGTCAAGTACAAGAGCTTCTCAACAAAGGTTATATACGTGAATCCCTTAGTCCTTGTGCTGTTCCTATTATTCTAGTGCCGAAAAAGGATGGTACATCGCGTATGTGTGTTGATTGTAGAGGCATTAATAATATTACTATTCGTTATCGTCATCCTATTCCTAGGCTAGATGATATGCTTGATGAATTGAGTGGCTCTACAATATTCTCCAAAGTTGATTTGCGTAGTGGATACCATCAAATTCGTATGAAATTGGGGGATGAATGGAAAACAGCATTTAAAACTAAGTTTGGATTATATGAGTGGTTAGTCATGCCTTTTGGGTTAACTAATGCGCCTAGTACTTTTATGAGACTAATGAATGAAGTTTTACGTGCTTTCATTGGACGATTTGTGGTAGTCTATTTTGATGATATACTGATTTATAGCAGATCTTTGGAAGAACATTTGGAACATTTACGTGCTGTTTTTATTGCTCTACGTGATGCACGTTTGTTTGGTAACCTTGGAAAGTGCACCTTTTGCACCGACCGAGTATCTTTTCTTGGCTATGTTGTTACTCCACAGGGAATTGAAGTTGATAAAGCCAAGATTGAAGCTATTGAGAGTTGGCCGCAGCCCAAAACGGTCACACAAGTGAGGAGTTTTCTTGGCCTCGCTGGATTCTATAGGCGTTTTGTGAGAGATTTCAGCACCATTGCTGCACCTCTCAATGAGCTTACAAAGAAAGATGTGTCTTTTCTTTGGGGTACCGCACAGGAAGAAGCCTTCACGGTATTGAAAGATAAGTTGACACATGCTCCTTTACTCCAACTTCCTGATTTTAATAAGACTTTTGAGCTTGAATGTGATGCTAGTGGAATTGGATTAGGAGGTGTGTTACTACAAGATGGCAAACCTGTTGCATACTTTTCTAAAAAATTGAGTGGGCCTAGTCTGAATTATTCTACTTATGATAAAGAATTATATGCTCTTGGTCGGACTTTAGAAACATGGCAACATTATTTATGGCCCAAAGAATTTGTTATACATTCTGATCATGAATCTTTGAAACATATTAAAAGTCAAGCTAAACTGAATCGTAGACATGCTAAATGGGTTGAATTCATTGAGACTTTCCCTTATGTCATTAAACACAAGAAGGGAAAAGAAAATGTTGTTGCTGATGCATTGTCTCGTCGCTATACTATGCTTTCACAACTTGACTTCAAAATATTTAGTTTGGAGACCATCAAAGATCAATATGTGCAGGATGCTGATTTTAAAGATGTAATGCAGAATTGTAAAGAAGGAAGAATGTGGAACAAGTTTGTCGTTAATGATGGATTTGTGTTTCGTGCTAACAAGCTATGCATTCCAGCTAGCTCCGTTCGTCTTTTGTTGTTGCAGGAGGCGCATGGAGGAGGATTAATGGGACACTTTGGCGTGAAGAAGACGGAGGGCGTACTTGCTACACATTTCTTTTGGCCAAAGATGAGATGGGATGTTGAGCGTTTTATTGCTCGCTGCACTACATGTCAAAAAGCTAAGTCACGACTCAATCCTCATGGTTTATATATGCCTTTGCCTGTACCTAGTGTTCCTTGGGAGGATATATCTATGGACTTTGTTTTAGGTTTACCTCGAACAAAGAAGGGGAGGGATAGCATATTTGTTGTCGTGGATAGATTCTCGAAAATGGCACACTTTATACCATGTCATAAAAGCGATGATGCTGTTAATGTTGCTGATTTGTTCTTTCGTGAAATTATTCGCTTGCATGGTGTGCCAAATACTATTGTTTCAGATCATGATACTAAATTTCTTAGCCACTTTTGTAGATGTTTATGGGCTAAGTTGGGGACTAAAGTGCTTTTTAGTACTACTTGTCACCCCCAAACTGATGGACAAACTGAAGTAGTGAATAGAACATTGTCTACTATGCTTAGGGCTGTTTTGAAGAGTAATAAGAAAATGTGGGAGGAATGTTTGCCTCATATTGAATTTGCATATAATAGTTCATTGCATTCTACTACTAAGATGTGCCCTTTTGAAGTTGTGTATGGTTTCCTACCTCGTGCACCTATTGATTTGTTGCCTCTTCCATCTTCGGAGAAGGTTAATTTTGATGCTAAACAACGTGCTGAATTGATTTTAAAGATGCATGAGTTAACTAAGGAAAACATTGAGCGTATGAATGCTAAATATAAACTTGCTGGAGATAAGGGTAGAAAACATGTTGTGTTTGCACCTGGAGATCTTGTTTGGTTACATTTGCGTAAGGATAGATTTCCTGATTTGCGCAAATCAAAGCTAATGCCATGTGCTAATGGTCCCTTTAAGGTGTTAGAGAAAATAAATGATAATGCATATAAACTTGAGCTGCCTGCAGATTTTGGGGTTAGTCCCACTTTTAACATTGCAGATTTGAAGCCTTATTTGGGTGAGGAAGATGAGCTTCCGTCGAGGACGACTTCATTTCAAGAAGGGGAGGATGATGAGGACCTCAATACCATTGTTACACCCACAGCCCCTACTGCTACATATACGGGACCAATTACTAGAGCTCGCGCACGCTAATTAAATTATCAGGTACTTTCGTTTCTTGGTAATGATTCTAATGTTCATGAGAATATGATGCTGCCTAAATTGGATACATTTGTTTTGCTTACAAATGAAGGGCCTAGCTTGGAGAAGGATGAACATTGGAGCAAGAACAAGCATGGAGATGATGCCATGCGCAAGGGGAACAAGAACGGAGTTACAAGTGATGATTTCAGGACTTTGAAGCCACCATAATGGGTGCATGAAGCCTTGGACGAAATATACAAGATGCCACTTCATAAATTTTGTCCCGAGGCTATTATAGGTGCTGCGTCACCTTTTTATTGGGCAAGGCCCATGTAATTTCGAAATACATTAGTATAGGCTATTTTTAGAGTCCGTATGTGTGGGAAAACAAGAGATAGGGTTGATTTCGGACCCCTCCACCAAGGGCCACGAAATTCCCCCTCTCTTCCTCCATATATACAGCCCTTAGGGCACCGTTTAGACTTTGGGTTTTGTTTAGATTAAAGTTCGCCATAGCTGCAACTTCGCGTACTTCGTTCGTGTTCAACGACCAGACAAAGGCGTCACAGAACCCCACCTTGATCAATAAAGCTTTCATCTTATATCCGCAATATCCAGATTGCAATCTCAGTTTCTTACTTGTTCTTTGTTTGCTCGCAGGAAACAGACCCTCATGGTCAGGTTGATCGTGCTCCGGCGTGGTCAATAACCTCTCGGAGTTGGTTTAGCGATTGCTAAGGCGCGACGTCCTCGCACGTTCGTAGTCGGATCGTCAAAGTCGACTTCCACCAAAGTGAAATCCATCATCTCATCGAAAGACGGGACACCTCCGCCTCTATCAGGGTTGGTCAGGAGCGGGCGTGGCAGCGATCCAGACGCCCGCAAACAAGAGATGGTGTATGTTAATATTGCTGTGTATATAATTAACAATGTAAATAATGTGCCAGTTGGACAAATATGATTGGAGATGGAGATGGAGATGGAATTTTACGTAAACACGAATATGCATGTCTAAGTCTATGTGTGTGTGCGACGACCCTCGCGACCTGGAAGCGGGGGCGTGTTTTTGATCAAGTTTTCTTTCTTGGTACGTTAAAAAAATTGTCCGCCAGTTTTTGTTTCTTTTTTCCGGGAACACACGTATTCTATTTAAAACCACTGCTATGGAGAGATTTTTTTACTCCATTGTATATATAGCCTCTTGTTTGATAGGGTTTCTTGTGTCTTGCTCTCTCACCCTCTCCATATCAAAACAAGATGGCAGTGTCCACTCTATCTCTCCCATCCGCTGCGGGAGGTGAGGAGGTGCAGCATTGATGTTGTCGCCGTCGGCGATGGAGGAAGCCGATGCGCACCATCATCTCAGAGCCGGCGTTGGCACGGACGAAGGTCCTCCGCGCCCTTGTTCGCTGCTGTCGTGTGGGCAGACCCCCCCCCCCCCCCCCCCCCGCTCCTACCTGAGGTATAACTTCTTGTACTGGTCCAGCTCCCCAGGTGGCTACATGCGGGTTTTCTTCTATGCGACTACTCCCTAGCTCCCCATGTATAATAGCTAGGGTTCGTTGGCTAGTCCAACATCACATACTATTATAGAGGAAATGCCACTCAAAAAGTTGTCCTGATTTATGCCTCGGTGGAGGTATACATGTTGTTTCGACAAAAAGTACATGGTGGTTGTGCGGTCATTGTCCATATGCTCCTATTGCTGCTGCTAATCTAATACTAGCATTGGTTAAATGAAGAAATGCTTTTTTTCTCGGGTATCCTGGTTTAGTTCCCATCAAGATAATCATGATGCTTCTATTTGTTGGTGTACTTTTCATTAATTCTTATTGACAATTGAGATGTTGTTGTTAATCTTGTACCACTGCCAAAACAAAGAAACAACACTATATCCCTTTTTTATATTTTTGCAAACAGCGATGCGTATCTCCATACCCGGGCATGTCTTCCTCAATTTTAGTGGAACTGCACAAAATTGGATGGCCATTGTTGTTCTGCTTCACTATCCTCTGCCACGTGGTTCTTCCTTCCTCAAGCTTGATTAATGATAAGAAATAGACCACAATGAGGATTTGTCGAACTTCATAGGTGCCTCGCCCAAACTTGATGCGAAATGGATGATGCACCACCACGATGACCTATCGATGCTCATGGTTGCGCCTCATGGTTGCGTCGGCTGGTGAAGGTGATCGATTTTCCATGAAAACAAGTTGTCTTCCATCAGTGCTCTTTGCTTGTTACCCACAAAGATGATATCCTTCATCAGTTCACCTTGGTTGTGTTGGAGGCGCAGTCGTCTTTCACGTTGGTGCAATTTTATCACACAATGGGCTATGAACCAAATGTTTCCTCGAAGAAGGATCAACGTTGGTACTAAGAGTATAAACTTTATCTTCAGCTCCCCTGTAATTTTATTTGTCCAGCTATTAACTTTGATTAAAAAATGGTCTGGACTAAAAACCCGGATGGACGTAGTAGCCCTCCATTTTTATTTACTCTGCATATTAGATTTGACTGAAGTCAATCTTTGTAAAGTTTGACCAAGTTTAGGCCGAACACAACAAACCATAATTATTAAGAGAGGGCAAACTGTACGTACTCTCAAACCTTTCCGATAATTGAAATTAAAATTCTTTATTTGTACACACTCTCACACGTTTCTGATAATTTGGCGCATGTGTGGTTGTTCACTTAAGGGAGTACCGCACGTGAAGGACATGAAGTGCGACCAGGACGCGTGGATCGTTAGTTCATCAGAAGTAGTAGTGTTCTTCACTGGTACGTTAAATAAAGAGTTTCGTTTCGTACTTACACAATTTAAAATGATTGTTATGGAGAGAATAAGAAAAGCACTCCACTATATATTAGTAGTATACGTGAGTACTATGTGGACGCAGCTTCATTGACTTAGTGCACCTACCTTTGGGTTTATGACAGGTGGGCCCAAATGTGGCTGGCCCACCTGTCATATAGCCAAAAGCAGGTGCAGTTAAGGCACCGGAGCTCAGTCCCTACGACAGTATATATGTAGTACCATATAAGATGGAGCCTTGATGCTTGTTCGCTAGGGTTTGCACTCTCCACACTCTCGCCGCACTACATATATATACATGTTGGAGGCTCGGCGTTCCTTTGCTAGGGTTTGCTATATTCATAGTCTCTCACCCTCTTCACCAAATCTAAACAAGACTGCGTTGGCCTCTGTCTCTCTCCCCCCTCACAACTGGTGTCGGATTTCGGGTTATGGCAGACCCTCAAGGTTCGAACTCTGGGGTGCACGCGGAGATCACACCTCCTGCCTACCCACATCTCATCGCCTTGCAAGGATCTAAAACTACACGAAGAACAACACAAGGGACACGAGGTTTATACTGGTTCAGGCCACCATTGTGGTGTAATACCCTACTCCAGTTTGTGGTGTGGTGGATTGCCTCAAGGGCTGATGATGAACAGTACAAGGAAGAACAGCCTCGCAAGGGGCTGTTCTTGGCTGGTGCGATGAACTGCTAGAGGGAGTTCAGTCGCTTCTCTGTCTCTCTAGTCTACCCAAAATCTCTCTCGATCCGATTCCCTTATCCTGTGGGTGGCTAGTCCTATTTATAGAGGGAGGCCCTGGGCCTCTTCCCAAATATTGAGCGGGAAGGGCGCCAACAATTAGCCATTTTGAAGGGGAACATCTAGTACACTTATCCTGACGAAAGTTGGTCCTCGTGCGCCAAAGACCCTGACGGTGACGCTGGCCTGGGCTCCACTATGACCTCCATCCTGTCGTCCTGCTGGTCTTGGTCTTGTTGCACCGAAATGGTTGCCTTTGCTTGATGCTCTTGCCTATGCTTGCCACCTTTGCACCAAAGGGGAAACAAGGACTCTGCGCAGGCCAGCGCCCGCCTGGCGCCCGCCTAGCCTCGGTCGTCATGGCTTGCATCATGGGCACCTCGTGAGGCACCCCGCCTTGATCTCTCCGCCTCCTCGCGAGCCAGCCTGACGAGGCTGTGCCCGAGGAAGCCTCCTGTCGTCCGCCCCGCGAGGCTTGGACCCACGCGAGGGTCTTGAGCATGTGTAGATGAAGATGGGCCGTACTGGGCCACTCCCTGAGCCACTCCGCAGGCCGCAGGCAAGCAAGTCTGGGTACCCCCGTTCCCAGAACGCCGACAGTAGCCCCCGGGCCCAAGGCGCGCCTAGACTTGGCTTAGCGAAGAAGCAAAGGGGCAAGTGTGAAGCGTCGCGGGCCCCATCAGCCTGCGGCCTTGGGCGCCGCGTGGCGGTTGATTGGATGTGGGTGTCCTGGCTCCCCCATGATGCCTCGGCAACTGCACGAATTGACAAGAGAGCGGTACCCGTCTAGGCTTACCTTCTTTGCCTTCTCCCGTCATTGCCCAGATCCCCTTTCTCGCTCCTATTCTTCTCGCCTCCGAAATCCCCAGATCTACTCCAACCCTGCACCTTAGCAAGGCATGGCGCCTCGCCAGACTCCGGCTGGAGCATGGTACTCGCCTGCTCTGGATCCTCCGAATGTGTCGGAGAAGAACCTTGCCCGGACGCGCCAGATGATGGCGGCGCAAGGCAATGATGGGTCGGCCGTGCTCAAGGTTGGTTCCGCCCTTCCCGAGGGCAAGGGAAGCACCTTCTACCCGCTCTTCGTGAGCGCCATTGCCGCCGGTCTAGTGCCCCCCTTTTCCGAGTTCTTCTTTTCTGTTCTCCACCATTACAACCTGCAAGCTCTGCACCTTCATCCCAACTCTGTTCTTCTCCTAGCGATTTTCGCCTACTACTGTGAGGCTCATGTTGGGGTAAGGCCCTCGGTGGCCTTGTTGCGCCATTACTTTTACCTCTGGGTCTCTCCCGGCCCCATCACCGCGTGCGCGAGCTTCGTTGTGTACGCCAGCTCCAATGCTATCTCGAAGCCCAGGAAGAGGATTGAAGGCTTCAGGAGCAAGCGGGTCATGGTGGATGCTGGGCGCGTCCATCACCGGCTGATTCTGCCCACGGGGCAGCCCAGGTCTGTCGATGCTTGGTCCCGTATGGAGCTTGTTGATCCCCGCGTGAAGCCAGTGCTGGAGAGGATGGAAGCGGACCTGTGGCCGGGCAACATGGCGATAGTGAAACTGACCGGGGCATCGCTCCTGAGGGAGTTCCTGGAGCACCGGGTGGCTCCGCTCCGGGAGCATTCGCTCCCGCTGTGGAGGCTCGGGGGGGCCGACGCCACCCTTCGCCCGAGCTCCGAGGTCCTGGCCGATGAAGACCTGGCCGCGCTCCTCCAATCCTTGATCGGGGGAGACGTGGCGAGATTGGAAGGTGCTCCTGTACCCCTGTTCCTTCGGGAGGATTGGGAGCAGGTGGTGAACTCCATGCCCACTTTTGACGGGGACGGGCCTGTGCCCGTGGAGGTTCCTGAGGACCTAGCGGCCCTGGCGACGATGGATGTATCCTCCGGCGACTCCGGCAGAGAGGAGGAAGAAGAGGAGCAGGAAGAGGAGCCCGATTCCGAGGAGACCGACGGGGAGTCGAGAGTGCCCCTCCCACGGTGCAGGTCCCATGCTCTTCGCCTCATGCTGGACAACGACGAGGATGGCGACGAGCGAGGCGGTGAGTGCTTGCCCCTGATCCCGAAGAAGGAAAGGATGGGGCTGGTTCTCCGCGGGCTTGCTCCGGCTCCGAGGCGATCTTCAGACGTGCCCCCTCCTCCTGAGTCCCTTGAGGTCGATCCCAGGAGCCAGCTCTCGGGCTTCAAGTTCGGCCGGAGGTTGCTTGAGCACGCGAGCGATGACCAGTAAGTGCTTGATTCTTGTTTTGCTTCTTGCTTCGTTGCTAAGGCTTGACGTCCATATTCCTTGGATAGGCCGGTGCCTGCGGTGAAAAAGCTGAAGGGGGCTCCCGAGGCTTCGTCCGGGGCAGCACTTCCACCCGCGGGAGAAGGGGGCGGCAAGACCCGGGACTATCATGCCCGATCATTCTCGCGAGGCCTAGTGGGGCGAGCTGGGGCGACCTCAGCCCCCGTGGCCCAAGCGACTCCCGGGGTGTCCTTGCCTGACGCCACTGCCGCAGTCATCGGGGCGCAGAAGGTCCCAACTCATGGTGTTGTGATCACACTACCGTCTTCTCCTCCTACTTCACCAACTGCCATTTCTCCGACTCCTTCTACTGTCCTGGATCGTGCTGCTGCTGAGCTGGACCGGCTACGAGAAGATCTTCAGGGGCCGACCCTTGCTTGGTGGCCGGGCGCCTGGAGCTGGCCTCCGGCTGGGTCTGCTCTGATGTTTCAGTCCGAGCGGTGCTGACTCAGGCCGCGACGACTTGTGACAAGGAGAAGCAGGCCACCCTTGAGGCCAAGGCCGCTCACGACGCCGCCTTGGGTGAGGTTGCGGATGTCCGGGGTCGCTGCAAGGTGCTGGAGAGCGAGCTGCAAGGCTTGCGCGACCAGCTCGCCAAGGAGGCCCATGAGCGCCAGGAGAAGGAGGAAGATATGAACGCTCGTGAGGCTACCGCCAAGGACCGGGATGCCAAACTTGATGAACACCATGGCCGCTTAGGTGCGCTGGCGCAGGTGCTGGAGGCGAAGAGGATCGAGCTGGACGGCAAGACGCAGGTCCTGGCTGAGGACCGCGTGGCCTTCGCGAAGCTGGAGGAGAAGGCCCGCACCTTGCTGAAGACGCTTTATGACAGCAGCCTGGAGAGCCCGCTAGCCGGCGCCGAGGACGGCCCCGCCAAGCTGCTTCCCTTCCTGGTCCGCGCCCTTGAAGATGTCGCCCTCGGCCTTGGCCCCACGGCTGAGGCTGAGGCGCGTGTCCTTTCTTCTACAGCGCTGACGCGCGTCTTCTCCCACGTCTACCTCCATGACCCCAGCATTGACCTTGACAGCCTGCTGGAGCCTGTGAGCGGCGAGCTTGCCGCTGTCGCTGCTGAGGTCGTGAAGGGTCGAGCAGAGGCTCTGCTGGCGAAGTTCCGTGCTTTCAGCACCAAGCCAAGGTGAGGCGCTGCCGATCCTGAGGCTCCACGAGGCGAAGTCGCCCAGCGCAGCTTCGCCACCAGCAGTGGCGCCGCCAGAAAGTGACCCCTTCGCGGCTCCTGTCTTGTTTTTAGCTCCTACAACATGCATCATGCCTCGTGGAGGCATTTAAACTTGTGTTTCGCGTTGTGAAAGCACTCTATGGACTGTAATATTTGCTTTTGAATTTCTTGAGATTTGCGCTCTTCCTTCTACTTACTTGTGTTCTACGTCAGCAGAGCCCGGCCCCGCGCATACCTCAGTCGCTGTTAGCCCCGACCGGAAACCAGGACGGGACCAAGGAGTGAGGGGCTACGTGACAAGTTAGGCTCCTGAGTCGCGATGCTCAGGAGTCCCCCTTGACGCGCGAATAGCAAGTAGGGAGGGGAGATGTATGAGTAAATCTACCATTCTACGTCGGCAAAGCCCGGCCCCGCGCATACCTCAACCGCCGTTAGCCTTTCGGAACTAAGGGGTGAGGGGCTACGTGACTAGTTAGGCTCCTGAGTCGCGATGCTCAGAAGTCCACCTTGACGTTGAAACGGCCTTCGTACCTTGGCTCCGCTCAGGGAGAGACGTGCGACGAACCAGGCCCGAGGGGCCTGGCTGGGTGGCATGCGCCTGGGCATGACCCAGGCGTAGCTCTCGTGCCCAGCCCCCTCGCGCGGCACTCCCGAGGGGAGGCGTTACGATGGGGCCGGACATTGAGCTCTGGGCTCCCTGAGGTTGATGCGGCCGGGGGCCACCCTCGGTTGTTTATCACCAGCGCGGAGCATAGCGCTTCCGTATACGTACGAGCATAGCCGCTCCTCGGCAGTGTCGTCAGCCAGCGCGGAGCATGGTGCTTCCGCTGGTGCGTGGGAGGGGGCTCCCCTCCGGGAGGATCCCTCGGGGCGTGTACAGCCCCGCCCTAACACGTGGCTGGCATGGTAGGGCCTAACGAGGTGTATCCGGGCACCCGTGAGCCAGCGTGGGACTCACAGGGCCCTACCTCAAGGCGGGTTGCGCCTGGCTCCGGGCCTTTACTTGTAATGTGTTCCTAAAAATTTGGTTAGATGCCGACGCTCTACGTCCTCAGGTCCCGGCCCTTGAGCGAGCTCAATCGTCACTGGTATGCCAGGTCGCGATGCCGTGGACAAGGCCAGAGGGTGAGGGCTGGAGAGCCAGTAAGAGTCCATGATTCGCGATGCTCAGGTACCCCCCCCCCTCTTTAACGTGCAAGCGGCCGACATGAAGGAAGAAGGGTGCCGTGGGCAGGCATCAAGTAATGATCATGACGAGTCAAACGCACGACTCGAGTAAACGCGAGAGGGATACATGCCACTGGGTCTGGCCCGAGTGGCTTTGGGATAATGCAGCCCGAGGGGCACCCCCGATAAAGTAAACTAAAAACATGAACCAAAGGGATATATGCCGCAGGGACGGACCCACGCGGCCTGGGAATGATGCAGCCCTAGGGGCGCTCCCAGCTGAAAATGAAACTCGAAGGATGTCACCTGATGATGTTAAAGATGAAGGGATGATGAAGTAGCAGACGGTGTGCGCTGCGGAAACCGATCTTCACGAGCCCCCAGGCCCAGGAGCCTCGGGAGGCTCCGGAGGTGCTGGCGGCTCCTCGCGGACCATCTCCATCTCCTCCAGGACCGTGGAATGCCTGGCCGCTTGAGCCTCCAAGATGCTCCTCATGAGGCGCTAACGCACAACAGCCGCGTTCGGCAGGCCGTAAGTCATGCAAACATAGTTGTGGGGTGGACCTTCACAGCGTCCCACGCGCGAGGGCCATAGGCGCTCCTGAGAGGTGGCTCGGTTGAGTCCTGGTATGTCGATGCAGACGCGCAGCCCACCATCCTTGCCTGGGTGGGGAGCTACGGCGGGTACGCGGCGGCTGCCACTCATGACTCTAGACTCCTGCAGCTCCTGAATGATCTCGTTGACGAACTCCTGAGGGTTTGGCCCTCCTTGCCTTGCTCCTTCCCGAGGGAAACATGCTTTGAAGCATGCCTCCAAGTGGTGCCCGAGCGCCTCCCTCGTGATCCTAGCAAAGTCGGTGGCCCTCCAGGAGAGAGCCCCCGAGCCTTGCTCGAAGAGGGCGCCGGGCGCACCTTCTTATGCGACAGAAGGAGGCGCCCCCTGAACGGGCACGGACCCTGAGGGGCCTGCCTCCCGAGGGGTCGGACCAGGCGATCTCTTCTTCTTCTTAGGGCAGCCTCGGGAAGCCTCCCGCTCCTGTGATCTGGGTCTTCAATTGACGCGGCTTGGAAAGCACGTTCCGGAGAACACATAGCATCTCTCTCTTCACAAGGCACCATGATGACTCCACCGCTTCCTGGCATTTTGAGGACATTGTAGCCGTGATGAGTCACGGCCATGAACTTGGCTAGGGCTGGGTACTCGAGGATGGCATTGTACGGTAGGCGAATGTGAGCGACGTCGAAGTCAATGAGCTCGGTGCGGTAGTTGTCATGCTTCCCGAAGGTAACTGGAAAGCGGACCTGCCCTATCGGAACCGTGGAACCATCAGTGACTCCTAAGAAAGGCTTGGTTGGCTGCAACTGATTGTAGGGCACTTGGAGATTGTTGAACGTCTCGACGGATAGGACATTGAGCCCTTCTCCGCCATCGATGAGGGTCCTGGTGACTTGCACATTGTTGATGATTGGGGAACAAAGCATCGGAAGGACTCCGGCTGTGGCCACGCACTTGAACTGATCCACTAAGCTGAACATGATAGCGCATGCTGACCACCTGAGAGGGCGTGTGGCCTCAAGCTTCGGGAGGACTGCATTCACTTCGCGAGCAAACTGCTTGAAGATGCGCTGAGAGGCCGGGGCTTGAGCGCCGCCCAAGATGCAAGCAATTGCGCGCGGCTCCTGGAAGCCTCCAGCCCCCTCGTCCTGATGATGGTCTTCATTCCTCCTTGGCTGTGGCGGCAGAGGAGGGAGGCTCGCGTTGCCTTGTGGGCGATCCTCGTGAGGCTGATCCCTCCAACCTCCCTCGCGAGGCGGGTCCCTCCAACCTCCCTCACGAGGCTGGTCCTGCCAGCGGTCCTCGCGAGGTCGATCACGCCACCCTTGGCGAGGTCCACGGTCTTCCCATCGTCCTCCACCTCTTCCTCCTCCTCGGCCATAGCCCCGGTCGCTGCGCTCGGGGCGTCGGCCGGCACGCACGTCCCGCACGGCCCTGAGCTCTTGGCATTCATTGGTGTTGTGGGCGTGGAGGTCATGGTACACACAGTACCGGCTGCCCTTGGATGACTCGGGCTCATCCCTTCCTGGCTTGGTGTCCGGCTTTGCTGCAAGCACGGCAGCCCCCTTGCGCTTCACGTCCTTGACCTTGGGCTTCTTCTCTTCTGGGTCTGCAGCTGGCAGCTCAAGGAGGGAGAGGCGCCCTTCCTCAGCCCTAGCGCACTTGGTCGCCAAGTTGAACAGCTCCAGGGAGGTGCATAGGTCCTCATGGATCGCGAGCTCCTCCTTCATCTTGACGTCACGCACGCCGTCGGACATGGCTGAGATTATGGCCTCCTCAGACACCCTGGGGATCTTAAGGCGAGCGTTATTGAAACGCTGGATGAACTTCTGCAGGGTCTCTCTCGGCTGCTGCTTTATGCGGCACAAGTCGCTCATGGCCGGGGGCCGGTCACGTGTGCCTTGGAAGTTGGCGATGAATCGGGTGCGCATCTCATCCCAGGAGGAGATCGTGCCAGGAGCCAGGTTCAGGAGCCAGGTGCGGGCACCGTCCTTGAGCGCCATAGGGAACCAGTTCGACATGACCTTCTCGTCCCCGTTGCGGCTTCGATGCCTAGCTCATAGAGCTGGAGGAACTCCGCAGGGTCAGCCATGCCATCGTAGCGCGGGGGCAGATCTGGCTTGAACTTGCCTGGCCAGGCCACGCTGCGCAGCTCGACAGTGAAGGCACGACAGCCTGCAGTGGCCGCGGGAGGCCTTTGGTGATGGAGAGCTTGATCTTGGAAGTCTCTGTGCGCTGCCACCAGGAGCACTGCGGGGTCTTGACGCGCTGGAGCAGGAGCGCGTTTGTGTCGGGCCGGTGCGTGGAGCACACGGGCGGGTTCTTGGGGACGAGGGATCTCTTGGCAGCTCTTCTCTTGTCGTGCTGGCGCCGGACGGAGTGGGTTCCTCCCAGGGGCCACGAGCCTTGGGGCCAAGGCGCCTTCTAGAGGGGGAGGCGGCTGAGGCGCCCCCGGAGCTTCGTCGCCCGCGCAGGGCGGGGCGTGGTGCAGCGAGAGGGATGGCGCAGGGGAGCCCCCAGCGGCACTGACGAGTTCGGTGATGCGGGCGAGCCACTCGTCATAGAGGTCATCGATGGGACGGTAGTGCAGGAGCTCCCGCGCCAGGAGCAGCAACACGTGCGCGTCCGCAGGAGCGCGACGGGCGTGGGACGAAGAACCGGCTGGAGTCGGCAACGGGGGTGGCGGTGTGGCCTTCTCGCCGCACCAAAGGATGCAGGGATGACGCCTGCTACTCGTTCCTCGCTGTGCCGGTGGTGGCGTTGACGGCAGGCGACGGGGAATGGCGGGGGCGGCCGCCGATGGGGGCCGTCTGGGCGACGCGAGTGGCGAGTGCGGCCCGGCGCTCGGCGCGGGATCGACGAGCGTCTGACATGGTTGCGATGAACAGCGAAACACAAGGCGACGGAAAGCGGATTCCGATGCACCCCTACCTGGCACGCCAAATGTCGGATTTCGGGTTCCGGCAGACCCTCAAGGTTTGAACTCTGGGGTGCGCGCAGAGATCACACCTCCTGCCTACCCATGTCTTGTCGCCTCGCAAGGATCTAAAACTACATGAAGAACAACACAAGGGACACGAGGTTTATACTGGTTCAGGCCACCATTGTGGTGTGGTGGATTGCCTCAAGGGCTGATGGTGAACAGTACAAGGAAGAACAGCCTCGCAAGGGGCTGTTCTTGGCTGGTGCGATGAACTGCTAGAGGGAGTTCAGTCGCTTTTCTGTCTCTCTAGTCTACCCAAAATATCTCTCGATCCGATCCCCTTATCCTGTGGGTGGCTAGTCCTATTTATAGAGGGAGGCCCTGGGCCTCTTCCCAAATATTGAGCGGGAAGGGCGCCAACAATTGGCCATTTTGAAGGGGAACATCTAGTACACTTATCCTGACGAAAGTTGGTCCTCGCCCGCCAAAGACCCTGACGGTGACGCCGGCCTGGGCTCCACGATGACCTCCATCCTGCCGTCATGCTGGTCTTGGTCTTGTTGCACCGAAATGGTTGCCTTTGCTTGATGCTCTTGCCTGCGCTTGCCCCATTTGCACCAAAGGGGAAACAAGGACTCTGTGCAGGCCGGCGCTCGCCTGGCGCCTGCCTGGCCTCGGTCGTCATGGCTTGCGTCATGGGCACCTTGTGAGGCACCCCGCCTTGATCTCTCCGCCTCCTCGCGAGCCAGCCTGACGATGCTGTGCCCGAGGAAACCTCCTGCCGTCCGCCCCGCGAGGCTTGTCCCCTCGCGAGGCTCTTGAGTATGTGTAGATGAAGATGGGCCGTACTGGGCCACTCCCTAAGCCACACCGCAGGCCGCGGGCAGGAAAGTCTAGGTACCCCCATTCCCAGAACGCTGACAGCTGGTGAAGGAGGCATCCGGATCCCGTCGCACTGGGAAGGGGAGGAGGTGCAACGTTCACTCTATCGCCTTCGGCAAGGGAGGCAATCCACTACCGACTGTGTTGTTCTCTTTCACCCAGCGCCTATGCGGGAGGGCCATCGACCTCTTCTTCCTCGCTGTTGTACATAGTGTGGGCAGATCCGACCTCACGCCGCACGCCGCACGCCTTGCCACATCCCGACGACCCTAAGGTATAAGTTTCTTTGAAACCGTCATTGCTCTAGATGCATGCGGATCTTTTTTGATTTTGTAGTCGAATCTAGGTCTTGGATCAAAGAGGAAAGAAGGGTGCGGTGGGGTGGAGCATGAATCTAGGACATGGTTCAATGAGGAAAGGAGGGAGGGAAATTAGTAGAGACTCGCTATCCAGCCGCTTTGTTGGTCGAAAAGGGAAAAAGGGGGTAACCCAGTACACACATCTGTAAGGAACCGATCTCTTTGTTGAGAAGGGAAAGAAACTGGGGGTCGCGTAGTTTGTGCAGGACAAGATTTTCCGCCCTCACATAGGAAAAAGTTTCAAAGAGAACAAATATGGGACCAATGCAGATATGTTGCTTGGCTACATACTCTGCATCACCCATTTATACGTGTGGATGCACTTGGTGCTTGCATGTCCCATGTCACATGTCCCATACAACTATTTTTTGCTGTTGTTAATCTAAGAATGCCACTGGAAAATTGAAGCAATGCCACTGTTAAAAGTAAATTACATTTTTAACGAATGTTGTTTTAAGAGAACATCTCTGTTAATATGAATCAATGCAACCATTTTAGAAATGCTACTATCCTACTTTGTTTTCCATCAAGATAAGTTAGATGCTTCTTTTTATTGCTGTTTGTTTCATCCTCCTTCATTGGCCAGCAATTGTTTCCTTTTTTGCCTTTGTTAAAACAGGGATATCTATTCAACTTTTTTTTTGCGGGGGTATAGGGAGTTTTATTGCAAATTCATAGAGTTGTAGTCAAGAGGCCACAAATACTCGATACAAGGTGGAACTGAGCCAAGCCACACAACCGTAGCTTGCTCAGATCGGCTATAAATGGCCAACCGATCGACAGCTCTATTTTGAAACCGAAAAATTTTCTGAGGCACAAACTATTCAACTTGTTGCTACAACAAACTTAAATGTCACACGACTTTGCTTGATTTCAGTGCAACTGTAGAAAACGAGATTGGCTTTCCTATTTGTGTTGGCAGATTCGTACGTGATCTTGTGTGCATCATGACAGGTTGGTACTAGCCTTCATCCACATGATCGTGCAGTGTGTTTTGAGATGTTGTGCTACTTGTATTTGTGCTATTTTAAATAAATGTTGAATTGAAGCTATTGTATTGCTCTCTTTTCCCATTAAGCAGTGAACAAAAATGGTACCAACCTAGACATGATGCTTGTTGCTTTGTTACAACAAACTCTGCATCACCCCCTTTACAAGTAGATGGAAGCACATGGTGTTGTTGCGCCCACTCTCCCATGGAACTGTTTATGCTTTTTGTTAATCTAGTGTCGCTGGTAAAATTAAGCAATACCACTCTCAGAATTAACTACTGAATCTTAGTTCAAAACTGCAGCACTTGTTAGGGATTGGTGGAATTACCATTTTTGTGACCGCATGTTTCATCCCCTTTATTTTCTAGTAATTGATTCCTTTTTTGCCTATGTTAAAATAGGGATATCTATTCAAGTTGTTGCTATTGCAACATTTTGCTTCACTGTGTGAAACACTTATGTTTTAAGAGTGTTTTGTGCAGTTCAACTTGAATGGCACATCAGCGACTTTGCTTAATTTTGGTGGAACTGCACAAAAGTACATCGGATTTTCATATATGTGTTGGGATTCCATTCAAATCCTCCTCTCGAGCTGTTTCAAATCTTGGTCAAGAAAGTTCAGTACCGACTTTCATCCACATGATGCTGCAGTGTGCTTTGAGATGTTGTGCTACTTGTATTGGTACTATTTTGGATAAATGTTGAATTGAAGCTATTGAACTGCTATCTTTTACCATTAAGTGAGAAAAAATTGTTCCAACCAACACATGATGCTTGTTTCTTTGTTACAACAAAACTCTGCATCACCCCTTTATAAGTAGATGGAAGCACATGCTGTTGTTGCGCTCACTCTCCCCTGGAATTGTTTATGCTTTTTGTTAATCTAATGTCGCTGGTAAAATTAAGCAATGCCACTCTCAGAATTAATTAACTACTAAATCTTAGTTCAAAACTGCAACACTTGTTAGGGATTGGCGGGATTACCATTTTTGTGGCCGCATGTTTCATCCTCCTTTATTGGCTAGTAATTGATTCCTTTTTTGCCTCTATTAAAGCGAATCAGTCGCATTGTTTTAGGAATGGTACTATCCTGCTTTGTAGTTCTTTCTACATGTTTAACCAAGGTATTGTTAAGATAATGTCTTTGTTAAAATGAATTAGTCGCATTGTTTTAGGAATGGTACTTTTCTGCTTTGTCGTTCTTTATACATGTTGAAACAAGGCATTGTTAAGACAAAGTCTCAGTTAATATGAATGAATCACACTGATGGAGAATTGCTACTCTCCTGCTTTGTTTCCCATTAAGATAAGGTAGATCAGTAGATGTTTTTCTTCTAGGAGTACAAGTCATCAACCGTTATTTCTCAGTAATTGTTTCCTTTATACCTATTGTTGCTTACAGGGATATCAAAATTAAAGCTCAGTTTTATTCCGACTTTGATTTTAGTTGAACTACACAAAAGGAGCCAATGTGTCTAAGGCAAACTGCTGCATTAGTGGTTCCAGTTGGTCTTACCACTTTGCAGAAAGAAGCAGTCACTGTTTGCGCTACATTACAGAAGGAATGATCGAGAAGCTTTACAGAGTATTAGTAGACGCTGGTGACATGACTAGTCTGCAGAGAGCATAGGCAACTCTACAACACATGGAGTGCACTGGGCAAAAAGTGCCCAAACAAGTACAAGAAGCCATGACAGGACTCCAAGTCTATCAATGTCATTCTAAGCAACGATGATGGGGCATCTGGGTATGGTAATCTGTTTACCGTACTTTCAGTTTGTTAGAACACTGATTGGTGGGTTGACACTGGGGCCAATATGCATATGTGTGTGCTGATATGTCTTTGTTTTCTTGCAGCATATAAATACGAAATCCACCGGGATGCTCAGCTTGATTTTAGTGGAACTGCACAAAATGTTCAGATGATTTATGTCCTCCATAATACTTCATCATGCATAATACATCGAATGGTTCTCTAATAATTCGTTGTCACCTTGAGCCACCGGACTATTAGTTGACAAACTGATGACAAACCTTGCCTGTTCCACAATCATAGGCATTACATATTTTGAATGGGAAAAGCTTGTCAAAGTTAATCATTGATGTTAGCAAGAAGACATTAGTTTAATATATTGGAATTGGAAAACCTTGTCAAATTTTGCTCATTGGTGTTAGCCAGAAGACATGCATTTGATATTTTTGAATGGGACGCCCTTTGTTGTGAGCAACGCCGATCATTTTCTCGTATTCCTGTCTTCAGTTTAGAAATATTTACTCTGCTGAGATGCATAGTCACATGAATGTTGACTTATGTAAGGTATTTTAAGAGTTCGTTCTGAATGTTGTCTATGTGATGCCAGGCCTTGTGAGTTTGATTGCTAAGTTGAGCTTGTAATGTTGTGGCATGCGGCAGCACGAGTTGTTCACCGTGCCTCCTGAGAATAATGCTTCATATTGTTTTGCATGTTGAGCTAATGCCTGTGATTTGCATGTTATGAAGATCATCCTCTTCTATTGTTTCTGTGCTTAAGAAGTTCATTGTCTTATGTTTCATTCATAGCCTATACGGCAACTCGGGTAGGTTAGAGGTGAAACCATATGATCTTCCGACCAACTCATCATCTTAGACCGTGATTGGATCGTCATTTTCCAACCAAAACCGCTTGTAAAACTGATGCCTGTAAATAAAAGCAGATGGTCTCAGGCGAAGCGCTTGGTTGGTCGATTTCGACTAGTAAAATATACACCGGTCTCTCAAATTACACGCGTAACCTGCTGGTTTTACTTACAGACCTCGGGCCCTCGGTTTCATTACGCCTGTATTTTATGTGTTGTTTCGGATGACGAGTAAATTACACTTGTATCTTAATAAAGGTGTGAAATAAACCAGAGCTCCCAAGCACGGCCTTATCGTTTCATGTTGTCTCAGTCTCTCGAAGGTACTCATAGGTGTCCGATGATCCTAGCTTCCTGAATGAGCAGCGGGCGCTATATCAGACCATCCATAGGGCCCGCGAGGCCCTCTCCATTGTCCTTCGAGTTGTTATGCTCGCCGTGGCACCGAGCATTGTCAACATGGTCAACGAACATGAGGATTCAGGAGATGACTTTATTTTGACTGGATCACAGTAGGGACCCACTAGGGCCATAGCCGTACGTACGCAAGTGCCTCCTTATTATGTACAACTATATTTTTTTTGCTTCCTCCTAGTTTCCTGACATCACGGTCCCACACCATTGTCATCCTATGTAGTCAATAAACGAGAGAATTGCACAAGGAGCGGCCGACAGCTGGAACAAGCAGCTCGAGCAGTATTTGTGTTTTTGAGGTGTGAGCACTGCAAAGTTTTTCTTGAGCGATGTTTTTGTTATTGTTCAGAGGAGAGCAGGGTATTAACTGGGCGGCTTGTGGCCCATCTAGCCCAGATATTAATTTTTTTCAAATTGAAAATGGCTAGCCCAGCTATACTTTTTTTTGAGGAATACCCAGGCAAGGTCAACTTGTTATTCTCCGCCCCGCTTGGCTACAAATCTTCCCTAGGAGGGATGCATTAGGCTTAACAGGAAAATGGGCTTTAAGAAATAATAAATGGGATGTAATTATAAAAACTGGGCAGTAACTATAAAAAATGCACCAAACACATAATTAGTTTATAAAATGTTATTTTTGGACTTTGAAAATTTTAATTTCATTAATTGTTGCACGTGCAATGTTTTATTGGATTTTTAGGTAATAAAAATTTATATTGAAATTGTATTTAATCTGACTAGAAATTTCGGGATAAAAATATTTTAGATCCCATCAAAATGTGGGAAATTTTATTGAATTCTGTTTTGAACGGTTGGTTGAAATTATTAATCGTTGTCCTAGCTAGAAAATAGGTTGTACTTTTAATAAACTGTAAATGGGCTGTAGTAAATTCCATTAGAATTCAAAAATGGGTTGTACATTCTTACAAATCGCAAATGGGCTATAAGTTCTCTGCCACACACTTGTGGGCCTACTAAGTTGACGCGTCCCCTAAAAAAAGTAAGTTGACGTGTATGCAAGGCTTTGTCAACTTATAGTCAACACACGGTTCTAGCAGCAGTGGTCGTTGGATGTCCATCCAACGGATGTCGTGCTTCCTCTTCAATCTCGGATATTCTAGCTTCAGCCGCCCAAAAAATGATTCCTCCCCCTGACATCTGGGACGCACCGTTTCGAAGGCCGACCTGTGGGCCTACTAAGTTGACGCGTACCAAGGGCTTTGTCAACTTAGTCAATATAAATGATTCTAGCTACAGTTACCGTACGATGTCCATCCAACGGTTGTCGTGCTTCTTCAACCTCTGGTCTTCTTGCTCCAGCCGCCCAAAGCAGCACCGGTCGTGCCGCCTGCTCCTACCTCCCGTGGCCGGGTGTGCTGCCGCGGAGGCCTCACTGCCCCCTACTACTCCCACCGCTGGCCAGGCCATCCCTCCACTCACCCACACCCCTTGTTATTCAGCAGCGACGGCAGCCTCACACCAAAGCTGAACCAGTGAACCCTTGTACTCCTCTTCGCGTGGGCATCCACTGCCACGTCTTCCCCAGCTCCCCGGTGTCCCCTTCCTAGGCCTCACCGTCGTCCACCACCCTGGTGCTCTCGGCGTGGCATGGTCAACATGGTCAAGGAACGACTTCCATCGGGCGTGGACTGTACGTGGTGAGGCTGACAGCTGGGTCCATAGCCGCACACAAGGAAATGCCTCCTTATTACGCGCAAAATAATGATTCCTCCACCTGACATCTGGGACCCACCGGAAGGGCCTCTGTATTTCGCGAAAAAAACGTTCCCCCGCTGACAGGTCAGACCCACCAGCTATGTCATCGCTCGCAAGGAAGTGCCTCCTTATTACGCACAAAAAAATGAATACTCCCCCTGCTAGCTGGGACCCAGCATAGTGGGAGGTTGACTTGTGGGCCTACTAAGTTGACGGGGACGGAGGGCTTTGTCAACTTAGTCAATATGAATGATTCTGGCTCTAGTGACTGTACAATGTCCATCCAACGGTCGTAGTGCTTCTTCAACCTCTGGTCTTCTTGCTCTAGCCGCCTAAACCAACACCGGTCGTGTCGCCTGCTCCTGCCTCCCGTGGTCGGCTGTGCTGCCGCGGAGGCCTCACCACCCCCTACTACTCCCAGTGCTGGCCAAGCCATCCCTCCACTCACCCACACCCCATGTTATTCTGCGGCGATGGCAGCCTCACATCGCAGCCAAACCAGTGAACCCTCGTACTCCTCTCCGCGTGGGTATCCACCGCCGCGTCTTCCCCGGCTTCGCATCGTCCCCTTCCTAGGCCTCATCGTCGTCCACCGCCCTGGTGCTCTCAGCGCGGTGTGGTCAACATGGTCAAGGAACGACTTCCATCAGAAGAGTAGTGTACGTGGAGAGGCTGACAGCTGGGTCCACGGCCGCAGCAAGGAAGTGCCTCCTTATTACGCGCAAAATAATGATTCCTCCACCAAACAGCAAGGACCCACTAGACGGGCCATCGTATTTCATGAAAAAAACGTTTCCCCCTGACTGTTGGGACCCACCAGCTACATCTTCGCACGCAAGGAAGTGTGTCCATATTACGGGCAAAAAAATAATTTGCCCCCCTGACTACTGGAACCCACCAGCTACATCTTCGCACGCTAGGAAGTGCCTGACAGTCGGGACTCACATGGTCGAAGCGTACGTAGCATTGTCATTCTGGTCGCGAACGTGTACGTACATACTGCTCGATGTAGAGGCGCGCACGTGTCATAGTAGAGGCGCACACCTATCGTAGTAGAAGCGCGCATGTAGCATATACACGTACATACAGCGGCCAGGGTGCAAGAAAGTATATACGGTCATGTACGTACATACGGGTGGGGTCTCGAACGCCTACTCGCGCATACGTACGGCTAGTGCTCGTGTACATGGCTGGGTTGGAACGGAGAAACTGCGCCTTCTTCGTGTTCATGGGGAGCCAACCCGCTGGGTCGGAACGGAATGCGTCGTCGTGTTCATCGAGAGCCAACCGGCTTGGATGGGACAACCGATGGAAACGAGGTCTAGCGTACCGCAGAACGGAGGAAACGGCCTTGTGTTCGATCGGCCACGGTCTAAACGGGATCCTGTTCATCGGGAGGGATCTGGCGTACCGCAAAACGGAGGAAACGGACTTCTGTTGGACCTCCTACGGTCGAAACGGGGTCCTGTTGATCGGGAGGGATGTGGCGTACCGCAAAACAGAGGAAACAGACTTGTGTTGGAGCGTTACATTGAAACGGGGGTCCTGTTCATTGGGAGGGGTGTGGCATACCGCAAAACGGGACTCCACGGGATACTGTTCATCTCCACCGTCGACCTCCTCCAGCCTCCACGGGCTACTGTTCATCCACTGTCGACCTCCTCCAGCCTCCACATGCGACTGTTCATCCACGGGCTCTGTTCATCCAGCCTCCACCGCGCGCTCCTCCACCGGCTACAGTTCAACCAGGCCTCTCCATGGGGTCCTGTTCAACCACCCCTCCACGGGCTACTACTCATCCAGCCCTCCACCGGCTACTGTTCAACCAGCCCTCCACCGGCTACTGTTCAACCTTCCCTCCACGGGGTCCTGTTCATCCATCCCTCCATGGGGTCCAGTTCATCCACGCCCAACCGGCTCGATCGATCGGGGTCCTGTTCATCCAGCGGCAACACCACCGGGTCCTGTTCATCCAACCCCCACCAGGAACTGTTCATCCAACCCCCCCCCCCCAAAAATGCTCACTATTCATCCAGAGGCAGCATCGATCGGCTTCAGTTAGCAGCAGTAGTGAAGGAATCGCTCGATCAGGTTCAGTAAACAGCCATCGATCGATCGCTCGGGTTCAGTAACGCGTAGCCTGCAGTGCAATCACTCGGGTTCAGTTAGCCTACGCCTCGCTCGGGTTCAGTTAGAGCCCAACGCTTCGCACCCACGCGCGTGCGTGTATAAGAGAAACGCACAAACCTCTGTGCATCACTCGGCCCCGACCACCCACCGTAATCGGGAACACCCTGATATTTTCCTCGCCCTCGCTTCTACAATGGTTTTTTCCGTCATGGACGGCCCAAAGAATGTCATGCAGCTGCATATCCATCCCGCCTAGGACGAAAAGCCCATTTTCTATCATGATATTTTGTCATAGAAGTAGGAGCCCACCACATTTATGATGATACTGGGTTTTGTCACAATTATCGTCATAGAAGTGTCATAAGCATGACAGAAAAAAAATGTTCAACCCAAAATGTCACGGATGTGTCTTTTTTTTGTAGTGTTAATAGGCGTGCCTGAGATATAGTGCTTAATTATTTGTCCATTGACCACCTTCAGGTTAGTACCTTCGGCATTATTTATCTTGATATCTCCAGAGCAATAAACTTCTTCGATAATATATGGTCCTTCCTGATCGGAAAGAAGTTTTCCTGCAAATAATCTAAAACAACAGTTGTACAAAAGGACCTCCAACTTTCAATTCCCGCTTTTGGTTTCTTTTGTCATGCCATCTTTTAACTTATTCTTTGAATAGTTTGGCATTTTCATAAGCTTGGGTTCTCCATTCATCTAGTGAGCTAATATCAAATAACCTCTTTTCACTAGCAAGTTTGAAGTCATAGTTGATTTATTGAACTGCCGAATATGCTTTATTTTCTAACTAAGAGGCAAATCAGAAGCTTTCCTATAAACCATTTTGTACGGAGACATACCCATAGGATTTTTATAAGTTGTTCTGTAGGCCCAAAATGCATCATCTAATTTCTTAGGCCAATTCTTTCAGGACCTATTGACAGTTTTTTGTAATAGTAGTTTTATTTCTCTATTGCTAAGTTCTACTTGACCACTAGATTGAGGATGATTGGGTGATGCAATTCTATGGTTAACATCATATTTAGCAAGCATTTTACAGAAAGCACCATGAATAAAGTGTGAACCAACATCAGTCTTTAAATATCTAGGTACTCCAAACCTTGGGAAAGTAACTTTGTTAAGCATTTTAATGGAAGTGTTTTGATCAGCACTACTAGTTGGAATAGCTTCTACCCACTTAGTAACATAACCAACATCAACCAAAATATGAGTATACCCATTAGAGGAAGGAAAAGGTCCCATATAATCAAAATCCCAAACATCAAATGGTTCAACAACAAGTGAATAATTCATAGGCATTTCCTGACGCCTACCGATATTACCAATTGTTTGACATTCATCTCAAGATAAGACAAACTTACGGGCATCCGTGAAAAGAGTAGGCCAATAAAAACCAGATTGCAACACCTTATGAGCGGTTCTATCTCCTGCATGATGTCCTCCATAGGCTTCGGAGTGACATTTTTGTATGATTTGTTCCTGTTCATGCTCAGGTACACAACGTCTAATAATACCGTCTACTCCCTCTTTATAAAGATGTGGGTCATCCCAATAGTAATGTCTTAAATCATAGAAGAATTTTTCTTTTGTTGGTATGTGAAACTAGGTGGTATATATTTAGCAACAATATAATTAGCATAGTCAGCATACCAAGGAGTGTTATGAGAATCATTTATTACAGCTAGCTGTTCATCAAGAAAACTATCATCAATAGGTAGTGGGTCATCAAGAATATTTTCTAACCTAGATAAGTTATCAGCTACGGGGTTCTCAACTCCTTTCCTATCAATGATATGTAAATCAAATTCTTGTAGCAAGAGAACCCACCTAATGAGTCTAGGTTTACCGTATTTCTTTTCCATAAGATATTTTATAGCAGCGTGATTAGTGTGAACAATTACTTTGGAATCAACAATGTAGGATCTGAATTTATCACAAGCAAACACGACTACTATTTTTTAAGTAGTAGCATAAACTCTTTGGGCATTGTCTAGAGTTTTACTAGCATAATGGATAACATTTAATTTCTTATCACCTCTTTTCCCTAGAACAGCACCAACAACATAATCAGTGACATCACACATAATCTCAAAAGGCAAGTTCCAATCAGGTGGTTGAACAATAGGTGCAGGAGTTAAGGCTTTCTTGAATGTTTCAAAGGCTTCTACAATCATCATCAAAAACAAAAGGAACGTCCTTTTGTAAAATATTAGTAAGAGGCCTAGAAATTTTAGAGAAGTCTTCAATAAACCTCCTATAGAAACCAAAATGACCAAGTAAACTACGAATACCTTTAATATCTTTAGGACATGGCATTTTCTTAGTTGCATCAACTTTAGCTTTATCCACCTCAATACCTCGTTCAAAAAATTTATGCCCCAAGACAATACCTTCATTACCCATAAAGTGGCACTTCTCCCAATTCAAGACAAGATTAGTCTGCTTACATCTCTACAAAACTCAATCAAGGTTGCTTAAGCAATCATCAAAAGAAGTTCCATAAATAGAAAAATTATCCATGAAAACCTCAACAATCTTTTCTCAAAAAATAGAGAATATAACAGCCATACATCTTTGAAAGGTAGCAGGTGCATTGCATAAACAAAAAGGCACACGTCTATAAGCATAAGTTCCAAAAGGACAAGTGAAGGTGGTTTTCTCTTGATCAGGTTGTGATGTAGGTATTTGAGAGAAACCAGAATATTCATCAAGAAAGAAAAAGTGTGTGTGCTTAGATAATCTTTCTAGCATTTGATCAATAAAAGGCAAAGGGTAATGAACTTTTCTAGTTGCTTTATTTAATTTTCTGAAGTCAATTACTATTCTGTAGCCAGTAACAATTCTTTGTGGGATATGTTCATTTTTATCATTAGAAACAACAGTGTCGGAGA
Source organism: Triticum aestivum (assembly GCF_018294505.1). Taxonomy (NCBI): domain Eukaryota; kingdom Viridiplantae; phylum Streptophyta; class Magnoliopsida; order Poales; family Poaceae; genus Triticum; species Triticum aestivum. The sequence goes on from NC_057795.1 coordinate 304,426,024, forward strand.
AACGACACCTATGGGATCACGAGGATCCCTTCTACGGTTGGCGGGGAGAGAGCTGTGCAAAGAGCAGGCCCAGTGATCAGCGTGAGGGGTTTTTACCCAGGTTCAGGCCGCAATGGTGTGTAAAACCCTAGTCCTGCTTTTGGTGTAGATTTCGTGTTCTTGAGTTCTTGAACTAGCTGCGGTGCATGCCCAGTCAAAAAAGTCTGAATCCTTCTCCAGTACGCCTCGGGCCTCCTTTTATATGTCAAAGGGGTTGCCACAGTGCCACACAGAAGGTGGAAAGTATCTACAGTGTACGAGCTTATCGCTAACATCGTAGGACAAACGCATTTAATGCGCTGCTTGCGTGCCCTCCAACTTTATCGGGGACAGTAATAGAAGCCATCTCGTCCGTCGCCACCTCTCCTTGCCTTGACACGCGTCAAGGATGACGAGGCATGCAACGCTAGGCTGGCTGGCTGCTGCTGTGCTGGCGCGGTGGTAGAGCCTCCACGAAGATCTGCATGCCGCCACGCAGGCGCCTGCCTATTTGGCAAGCTGGTCGTCGTGCTGGAATGGCCGTGAGGTGGTGAAAAAGCCTTGTCGGGTGCGTGCCTGGCGGTCGCCCCGCAATTGTCCTTGGCACAGCCTCACAGTCGTCCCCGGCAAGCGTCTTGCTAGGGGTCTTCGCTCTTCGGCTTCCATGTAGACTGGCAGGCCACCAATCTTCACAATGATCTGCATGCTACTACGCATGCGTCCCCGAGTCTTGGCCTTGATGTTGTTGTTGGGGAACGTAGCAAAAATTCAAAAAATTTCCTAAGTGTCACCAAGATCTATCTAAGGAGAAACCAGCAACGAGGGGAAGGAGAGTGCATCTACATACCCTTGTAGATCGCTAAGCGGAAGCGTTCAAGAGAACGGGGTTGAAGGAGTCGTACTCGTAGTGATCCAAATCACCGGAGATCCTAGTGCCGAACAGACGGCACCTCCACGTTCAACACACGTACAGCACGGTGACGTCTCCCATGCCTTGATCCAGCAAGGAGAGAGGGAGAGGTTGAGGAAGACTCCATCCAGCACCAGCACAACGGCGTGGTGGTGGTGGAGGAGCGTGGCAATCCTGCAGGGCTTCGCCAAGCACCGCGAGAGAGGAGGAGTAAGAGAGGTAGGGCTGCGCCAATAGGAAGAGGTCCTCGTGTGTTGGGCAGCCCCCAGATCCCCTCTGGGTGGCGTCCAGAAGGGGAGAGGGGGGAGGCGCACCTAGGGTGGGCGTTAGGGCCCATCTGCCCTAGGGTTTGCCCCCCTTCCCCACTTCCCTGCGCCTTGGGCCCTGTGGGGGGGCGCACCAGCCCACCTGGGGCTGGTCCCCTCCCACACTTGGCCCATGCAGCCCTCCGGGGTTGGTGGCCCCACTTGGTGGACCCCTGGGACCCTCCCGGTGGTCCCGGTACGTTACCGGAAAAACCTGAAACTTTTCTGGTGACCAAAACAGGACTTCCCATATATAAATCTTTACCTCCGGACCATTCCGGAACTCCTCTTGATGTCCGGGATCTCATCCGGGACTCCGAACAACATTCGGTAACCACATACAAACTTCCTTTATAACCCTAGCATCATTGAACCTTAAGTGTGTAGACCCTACGGGTTCGGGAACCATGCAGACATGACCGAGACGTTCTCCGGTCAATAACCAACAGCGGGATCTGGATACCCATGTTGGCTCCCACATGTTCCACGATGATCTCATCGGATGAACCACGATGTCAAGGACTCAATCAATCCCGTATACAATTCCCTTTGTCTAGCGGTATTGTACTTGCCCGAGATTCGATCGTTGGTATACCGATACCTTGTTCAATCTCGTTACCGGCAAGTCTCTTTACTCGTTCCATAACACATCATCCCGTGATCAACCCCTTGGTCACATTGTGCACATTATGATGATGTCCTACCGAGTGGGCCCAGAGATACCTCTCCGTTTACACGGAGTGACAAATCCCAGTCTCAATTCGTGCCAACCCAACAGACACTTTCGGAGATACCTGTAGTGCACCTTTATAGCCACCCAGTTATGTTGTGATGTTTGGTACACCCAAAGCATTCCTACGGTATCCGGGAGTTGCACAATCTCATGGTCTAAGGAAAAGATACTTGACATTAGAAAAGCTTTAGCATATGAACTACGATCTTTGTGCTAGGCTTAGGATTGGGTCTTGTCCATCACGTCATTCTCCTAATGATGTGATCCGTTATCAATGACATCCAATGTCCATGGTCAGGAAACCGTAACCATCTATTGATCAACGAGCTAGTCAACTAGAGGCTTACTAGGGACATGGTGTTGTCTATGTATCCACACATGTATCTGAGTTTCCTATCAATACAATTATAGCATGGATAATAAATGATTATCATGAACAAGGAAATATAATAATAACTAATTTATTATTGCCTCTAGGGCATATTTCCAACAGTCTCCCACTTGCACTAGAGTCAATAATCTAGTTCACATCGCCATGTGATTAACACTCACACGTCACATCGCCATGTGACCAACATCCAAAGAGTTTACTAGTGTCATTAAACTAGTTCACATCATCATGTGATTAAGACTCAATGAGTTCTCGGGTTTGATCATGTTTTGCTTGTGAGAGAAGTTTTTAGTCAACGGGTCCGCAAAATTCAGATCCGTATGTACATTGCAAATCTCTAGGTCATAGTGTAAATGTTGCTTCCACGCTTCACTTGGAGCTATTACAAATGGTTGCTCCACTATACGTATCCGGTTTGCTACTGAGAGTCATTCGGATAGGTGTTACAGCTTGCATCGTCGTAACCCTTTACGCCGAACTCTTTATCACCTCCATAATCGAGAAACATATCCTTATTCCTCTAAGGATAATTTTGACCGCTATCTGGTGATCCACTCCTTGATCACCTTTGTACCCTCTTGCCAGACATGTGGCAAGGCACACATCAGGTGCGGTACTTAGCATAGCATACTATAGAGCCTACGTCTAACGCATAGGGGACGACCTTCGTCCTTTCTCTCTTTTCTGCCGTGGTCGAGCTTTAAGTCTTAACTTCGTACCTTACGACTTAGGCAAGAACTCCTTCTTTGACTGCTCCATTTTGAACACTTTCAAGATCATGTCAAGGTACGTGCTCATTTGAAAGTATCATTGAGCGTTTTTGATCTATCCTCATAGATCTTGATGCTCAATGTTCTAGTAGCTTAATCTAGGTTTTCACTTGAAAAACACTTTTCAAATAACCCTATATGCATTCCAGAAATTCTACATCATTTCTGATCACCAATATGTCAACAACATATACTCATCAGAAATTTTATAGTGCTCCCACTCACTTCTTTGGAAATACAAGTTTCTCATAAACTTTGTATAAACCCAAAATCTTTAATCATCTCATCAAAGCGTACATTCCAACTCCGAGATGCTTACTCCAGTCCATGGAAGGATCACTGGAGCTAGCATACCTTTTAGCATCCTTAGGATCGACAAAACCTTTCTGATTGTATCACATACAACCTTTCCTTACGAAAACTGGTAAGGAAACTCGTTTTGACATCCATTTGCCAGATTTCATAAATGCAGCTAATGCTAACATGATTCCGACGGACTTAAGCATCGCTACGGATGAGAAAATATCATCGTAGTCAACCCCTTGAACTTGTGAAAAACTCTTCGCCACAAGTCGAGCTTCATAGACGTTGACATTGCCGTCTACGTCCGTCTTCTTCTTAAAGATCCATTTATCTCAATGGCTTGCCGATCATTGGGCAAGTCCACCAAAGTCCATGCTTTGTTCTGATACATGGATCCTATCTCAGATTTCATGGCTTCTAACCATTTGTCGGAATTTGGGCCCACCATTGCTTCTTCATAGCTCGTAGGTTCATTGTTGTCTAGCAACATGACCTTCAAGACAGGATCACCGTACCACTCCGAAGCAGTACGCGTCCTTGTCGTCCTACGAGGTTCGGTAGTGACTTGATCTGATGCTTCATGATCACTATCATAAGCTTCCACTTCAATTGGTGTAGGTGCCACAGGAACAACTTCCTGTGCCCTGCTACACACTGGTTGAAGTGATGGTTCAATAACCTCATCAAGTCTCCACCATCCTCCCACTCAATTCTTTCAATAGAAACTTTTCCTCGAGGAAGGACCCGTTTCTAGAAACAATTACTTTTGCTTCCGGATCTGAGATAGGAGGTATACCCAACTGTTTTGGGTGTCCTATGAAGATGCAATTTTATCCTCTTTGGGTTTGAGCTCATCAACCTGAAACTTTTTCACATAAGCGTCGCAGCCCCAAACTTTTAAGAAACGACAACTTAGGTTTCTCCAAACCATAGTTCAAACGGTGTCGTCTCAATGGAATTACGTGGTGCCCTATTAAAGTGAGTGTAGTTGTCTCTAATGCCTAACCCATGAACGATAGTGGTAATTTGATAAGAGACATCATGGTACGCACCATATCTAATAGGGTGCAACTATGATGTTGGGACACACCATCACACTATGGTGTTCCAGGCGGTACTAATTGTGAAACATTTCCACAATGTCTTAATTGCGTGCCCAAGCTCGTAACTCAGATACTCATCTCTATGATCATATCATAGACATTTTATCCTATTGTCACAATGATCTTTAACTTCACTCTGAAATTACTTGAACCATTCAATAATTCAGACTTGTATTTCATCAAGTAAATACACTCAGTGTCTACTTAAATCATTCGTGAAGTAAGAACATAATGATATTCACTGCATGCCTCAGCACTCATTGGACTGCACACATCAAAGTGTGTTACTTCCAACAAGTTGCTATCTTGTTCCATCTTACTGAAACCGAGGCTTTTTAGTCATCTTGCCTATGTGGTACGATTTGCATATCTCAAGTGATTCAAAATCAAGTGAGTCCAAACGATCCATCTGCATGGAGTTTCTTCATGCGTATACACCAATAGACATGGTTCGCATGTCTCAATCTTTTCAAAACGAGTGAGTCCAAAGATCCATCAACATGGAGCTTCTTCATGCGTTTTATACCAATATGACTTACATGGCAGTGCCACAAGTAAGTGGTACTATCATTACTATCTTATATCTTTTGGCATGAAAATGTGTATCACTACGATCGAGATTCAATAAACCATTCTTTTAGGTGCAAGACCATTGAAGGTATTATTCAAATAAATAGAGTAACCATTATTCTCCTTAAATGAATAACCATATTGCGATAGACATAATCCAATCATGTCTATGCTCAACGCAAACACCAAATGACAATTATTCAGGTTTAATACTAATCTTGATGGTAGAGGGAGCGTGTGATGTTTGATCACATCAAACTTGGAAACACTTCCAACTCATATCGTCAGCTCACCTTTAGCTAGTCTCCGTTTATTCTGCAGCTCTTTTATTTCGAGTTACTAACACTTAGCAACCGAACCGGTATCTAATACCCTGGTGCTACTAGGAGTACTAGTAAAGTACACAATAACTTAATGTATATCCAATATACTTCTATCGACCTTGCCAGCCTTCTCATCTACCAAGTATCTAGGGTAATTCTGCTCCAGTGGCTGCTCCCCTTATTACAGAAGCACTTAGTCTCGGGTTTGGGTTCAACCTCGGGTTTCTTCACTAGAGCAGCAGCTGATTTGCCGCTTCATGAAGTATCCCTTCTTTCCCTTGCCCTTCTTGAAACTAGTGGTTTCACCAACCATCAACAATTGATGCTCCTTCTTGATTTCTACTTTTGTGGTGTCAAACATCGCGAATACCTCAAGGATCATCATATCTATCCCTGATATGTTATAGTTCATCACGAAGCTCTAGCAGCTTGGTGGCAATGACTTTGGAGAAACATCACTATCTCATCTGGAAGATCAACTCCCACTCGATTCAAGTGATTGTTGCATTCAGACAATCTGAGCACAAGCTCAACGATTGAGTTTTTCTCCCTTAGTTTGCAGGCTAAGAAAATCGTCGGAGGTCTTATACCTCTTGACGTGGGCACGAGCCTGAAATCCCAATTTCAGCCCTCGAAACATCTCATATGTTCCGCGATGTTTCGAAAAAAAACGTCTTTGGTGCCTCAACTCTAAACCGTTTAACTGAACTATCACGTAGTTATCAAAACGTGTATGTCCGTTGTTCGCAACATCCATAGACAACGTATGGGGTTCAGCACACTAAGCGGTGCATTAAGGACACAAGCTTTCTACTGTCCGCATAATCGCTACTGTCAACTTTCAACTATATTTTCTCTAGGAACATATCTAAACAGTGGAACTAAAGCGCGAGCTTACGACATAATTTGCAAAGATCTTTTGACTATGTTCAGGATAATTAAGTTCATATTATGAACTCCCACTCAGATAGACATCCCTCTAGTCATCTAAGTGATTACATGATCCGAGTCAACTAGGCCGTGTCCGATCATCACATGAGACGGACTAGTCATCATCGGTGAACATCTTCATGTTGATCGTATCTACTATGCAACTCATGCTCGACCTTTCGGTCTCTTGTGTTCCGAGGCCATGTATGTACATGCTAGGCTCGTCAAGTTAACCTAAGTGTTTCGCGTGTGTAAATCTGTCTTACACCCATTGTATGTGAACGTAAGAATCTATCACACCCGATCATCACGTGGTGCTTCGAAACGACGAACTTTCGCAACGGTGCACAGTTAGGGGGAACACTTTCTTGAAATTTTAATGAGGGATCATCTTATTTGCTACCGTCGTTCTAAGAAAATAAGATGCATAAACATGATAAACATCACATGCAATCAAATAGTGACATGATATGGCCAATATCATTTTGCTCCTTTTGATCTCCATCTTCGGGGCTCCATGATCATCATCGTCACCGGCATGACACCATGATCTCCATCATCATGATCTCCATCATCATGTCTTCATGAAGTTGTCTCGCCAACTATTACTTCTACTACTATGGCTACCGGTTAGCAATAAAGTAAAGTAATTACATGGCGTTGTTCAATGACACGCAGGTCATACAATAAATAAAGACAACTCCTATGGCTCCTGCCGGTTGTCATACTCATCGACATGCAAGTCGTGATTCCTATTACAAGAACATGATCAATCTCATACATCACATATCATTCATCACATTCTTCTTGGCCATATCACATCACATAGCATACCCTGCAAAAACAAGTTAGACGTCCTCTAATTGTTGTTTGCATGTTTTACGTGGCTGCTATGGGTTTCTAGCAAGAACGTTTCTTACCTACGCAAAACCACAACGTGATATGTCAATTGCTATTTACCCTTCATAAGGACCCTTTTCATCGAATCCGTTCCAACTAAAGTGGGAGAGACTGGCACCCGCTAGCCACCTTATGCACCAAGTGCATGTCAGTCAGTGGAACCTATCTCACATAAGGGTACGTGTAAGGTCGGTCCAGGCCGCTTCATCCCACAATACTGTCGAAACAAGATTGGACTAGTAACGGTAAGAATATTGAACAAAATCAACACCCACAACTACTTTGTGTTCTACTCGTGCAAAGAATCTATGCAACAGACCTAGCTCATGATGCCACTGTTGGGGAACGTAGCAGAAATTCAAAAAATTTCCTACGTGTCACCAAGATCTATCTAAGGAGAAACCAGCAACGAGGGGAAGGAGAGTGCATCTACATACCCTTGTAGATCGCTAAGCGGAAGCGTTCAAGGGAACGGGGTTGAAGGAGTCGTACTCGTCGTGATCCAAATCACCGGAGATCCTAGTGCCGAACGGACGGCACCTCCGCGTTCAACACACGTACAGCCCGGTGACGTCTCCCATGCCTTGATCCAGCAAGCAGAGAGGGAGAGGTTGAGGAAGACTCCATCCAGCAGCAGCACAATGGCGTGGTGGTGGTGGAGGAGCGTGGCAATCCTGCAGGGCTTCGCCAAGCACCGCGAGAGAGGAGGAGTAAGAGAGGTAGGGCTGCGCCAATAGGAAGAGGTTCTTGTGTGTTGGGCAGCCCCCTAGACCTCAAGTATTTATAGGGGGAGGGGAGGGGGCTGCGCCCCCTCTAGGGTTACCTCCCCAGGGGTGGCGGCAGCCCCCAGATCCCATCTGGGTGGCGGCCAGAAGGGGAGAGGGGGGAGGCGCACCTAGGGTGGGCCTTAGGGCCCATCTGCCCTAGGGTTTACCCCCCTTCCCCACTTCCCTGCGCCTTGGGCCCTGTGGGGGGGCGCACCAGCCCACCTGGGGCTGGTCCCCTCCCACACTTGGCCCATGCAGCCCTCCGGGGTTGGTGGCCCCACTTGGTGGACCCCCGGGACCCTCCCGGTGGTCCCGGTACGTTACCGGAAAAACCTGAAACTTTTCCGGTGACCAAAACAGGACTTCCCATATATAAATCTTTACCTCCGGACCATTCCGGAACTCCTCGTGACATCCGGGATCTCATCCGGGACTCCAAACAACATTCGGTAACCACATACAAACTTCCTTTATAACCCTAGCGTCATCGAACCTTAAGTGTGTAGACCCTGCGGGTTCGGGAACCATGCAGACATGACCGAGACGTTCTTTGGTCAATAACCAACAGCGGGATCTGGATACCCATGTTGGCTCCCACATGTTCCACGATGATCTCATCGGATGAACCACGATGTCAAGGACTCAATCAATCCTGTATACAATTCCCTTTGTCTAGCGGTATTGTACTTGCCCGAGATTCGGTCGTCGGTATACCGATACCTTGTTCAATCTCGTTACCGGCAAGTCTCTTTACTCGTTCCGTAACACATCATCCCGTGATCAACCCCTTGGTCACATTGTGCACATTATGATGATGTCCTACCGAGTGGGCCCAGAGATACCTCTCCATTTACACGGAGTGACAAATCCCAGTCTCGATTCGTGCCAACCCAACAGACACTTTCGGAGATACCTGTAGTGCACCTTTATAGCCACCCAGTTACGTTGTGACGTTTGGTACACCCAAAGCATTCCTACGATATCCGGGAGTTGCACAATCTCATGGTCTAAGGAAAAGATACTTGACATTAGAAAAGCTTTAGCATATGAACTACGATCTTTGTGCTAGGCTTAGGATTGGGTCTTGTCCATCACATCATTCTCCTAATGATGTGATCCATTATCATTGACATCCAATGTCCATGGTCAGGAAACCGTAACCATCTATTGATCAACGAGCTAGTCAACTAGAGGCTTACTAGGGACATGGTGTTGTCTATGTATCCACACATGTATCTGAGTTTTCTATCAATACAATTATAGCATGGATAATAAATGATTATCATGAACAAGGAAATATAATAATAACTAATTTATTATTGCCTCTAGGGCATATTTCCAACAGTTGTCGACGGTGTCAAAGCTCTCAGCCTCAAGGGTGATGACCTTGCTAGTGCTTCGCAGGCTACCCTGGCAAGGGTCTTGCCCGGGCTACATAGGTCGCCCCGGCAAGGGTGTTGCAGGGGGAGGTCTAGCTAGTCTTCTGCTCTTTGTTTACTATCTTGAATGATGTCTTGGTAGTCTTGTATTTTGTTGCCTACTACCCTGCCAAGCCCTATCGCGGGTGTGGCTATGACTGCCTGTGCACAAGTAAAGGGGTACAGAAGAGCCCATACTTTTGTACACTGATAGGAGCCCCCAGGCCTGGGCCATACATAAGCGTGAAGCGTTTTTGGGCCAGGCCCAGAACAGTGCATGGGCATGCGTGGCAGAGTTTATCTGATGTAAACTTCTTGTCAGTTGCACGTTCCCACGATCTGCATTGAGTGTGTGATGTGGGGGTCGTGCGTGGAATGGTCGCAGCATGCCTGCGTCACCTCCTAGTGAATAGTAAAGAGGTGGCCCGCGCCTTCCCTATAAAAAGAGGAATTCGCAGGGGCGCAGCTCATTTACAAAGTGGACTCAGGTCGTGGTCTGCATGGCGCCTCACCCCACGATCACGGGGAGGAAAAGGTCGCCCACTTGTCTTTATGCCTCTGGCTCACTCGCCACATGTCCTCCATGCCTTAGGAAGGGCAGGCGACGGATGCGGAGGGCATGGGCATTAACGCCGAGGCGGGAAACCGGGCGTCGTTGATTGGAGCAGCAGGTCGGTCCTGATTCCCCGCACCTCATGAGGCCGCATTGGTCGAGTGGGGCGGCCGCCCTTGGGTTAGGAGGCCAGGCCCTGGCCCTGTCCTCATATAAAAAGGGAGAGGGACGGTGCCTTCCCATATTCACCTCCTTCGTCTCCTTTCTGCTTGGTATCCTTCTTTCACTCACCATGGTGAGAGGGCGTGTTGGTGCTTCAATGGTGGCGATGAGGTATTCTGTTCGACAGCGTGTCCCCCCTCCTTCAGAGTTCATGGTGGCGGAGCCCGCCGTGAGAGGGAGAGGGAGAGGTTGAGGCCGAGGTTGCCGCGGTGCTCGGGGAAGAGGGGGCGGGGCGGTGCACCAGCCGCGCCTCCGCTGGCGGCCCCTCCTCCAATGGAGGGCCATGTTGGATACCAGCCCCGCGAGTTCTTCATCAGGCTGTACAAGTCCGTGTGCGGTCATATCCGCCTCCCTACCCCGTTTGCTCGGGTAATGGAGCATGACCCACCGCAGGCCTTGAGGCTGCACATGAGGGGCTGCGGGAACGGCAGCATGTGGGTCGACATCGACTTTCCTGCTCCTCACGTCATGTATCTTCGCCATGGGTGGAAAACCTTTGCCCAAGCTCATAGCCTGTCGGAGGGGCATGTTCTCCAGTTCAAACTGATGGAGAACGGCCTACTCTCCATCAAGGTCTTTGGGCGCTCGGGAATCCGCTTAGGGTGCTGCGCAGAGAGCTCCACCAACAACGAAAGCTCCTCCTCGAGCAACAGTGACGAGGAGGACAGCGACAACGATGATGACGGTAGCGGGCGGGAGGACACCAACTCCGACTCCGGCTGACCATCCGTGGCAGCACCATCATCTGCACCGCCCCCTTCCCCGGCAACACACCTTGCCGGGGGAGGTGTCCTACTGGCTCTGGTGTCGGTGGTTGACGGGTCACCTCCGCCATGCTCTCCATCGATGTGTCCCTCCCCCGTATCTCCTTTGCCTTCACCTATCGTACCTAGGAGGAAAGGGGCAAGAACCGGGATTATGGGGCACTTATCTTTTTTCCAACTTGTAGGCACTTGCCAAATCTTAATTTTCTAGATAATGTAATCTCTCGAGTCCATGCTTATGTTTTGTAACATTCGTACTTGTATCACCATGTCAATGAAAAGATGATCCTTGCCAAGAAATCATGCATGTACGCGTCCATGCAGAGGCGAAATGCCTCTTTAATGTAAATAAATGAGTTTTCCCGGCAAGCTATCTTGCCGGCACCCTTTGTGCCTACCGGAGATTCACATCTGCCGGGTTACAGACAAAGGGTCCAGCCCCCTACCAATATCTTTTTACCAAAGGCTAATGCAACCATCTAGACCGAAGCAGCGTTCAGGTCAGAGATGAGAGCACCTAAGTTTAAAAAGAGTGGCGAGGTTCTCTAATGCACAAGTCACAGGTTACGAACAAGAATGGACAAGAGGTGAACTTTATCTATTTGGTTTGTCGTGGATCACTGTGCCGGGCAGTCTTCTCAACTTCTTGCCGGAGACAAGTCCACGACAGGAGAGGCGGAGCCGAGCGCCTCTACTGTGGCTGGAAAGAAGAGAGGATAGGAGCATGGAACCTTGGCGGTCCGTCAGTATCGGCTGGAATCAAAGGCAGTACAATATCCTGGACAAGCATGTATATACGTATATACATAAACATGGAAATCAACATGAAACTATACATACTAAAAGTTATCTGACTGCACACAGGATCTGTGCCTGGCTCTGTACATAGGGTCACATGCCTTGCCGACAAGGCTAGTACAAAAGGGGGTTGCCGGGGCTCCCGGCAACCGCGCCTTATGGGTAAAACTTGCGAAGATGTTCGATATTCCAGGAGTTACTCACCGGAGTGCCATCTTCGGTCTCCAGGTCGACTGCGCCGGGCCTGGTGATTCGTATTACCCGATAAGGGCCTTCCCACTTTGGCGTCAACTTGTTTGAACTCTTGGCAGATTGAATACACCGAAGAACAAGGTTGCCTTCCTCAAGCCTTTGGGCATTAACCTTGCGGCTATGGTAGCGGCGCAAGGCTTGCTGGTAGCGAGCGGCTCACATAGTAGCCTGAAGACGATCTTCCTCAAGGAGCGTAGCATCATCTTGGTGCAATTGCTCTTGCTCAAGCTCATCATAAGTGAGCACTCGAGGTGACCCGTATATGAGTTCTGTGGGGAGAACTGCTTCCGCCCCGTATACCAGGGAGAAAGGCATTTGGCCAGTGGCTCGATTTGGTGTCGTTCTAATTGACCAAAGAACCATTGCCAATTCATCAATTCAACGTCTTCCACACTGGCGTAGCCTGTCGAAAGTTCTTGTTTTGAGGCCTCGCAAGACTTCATCATTTTCCCTTTCTGCCTGGCCATTGCTTCTTGGATGAGCAACAGAAGCAAAACAAACTTTGCTGCTGAGGTCCTGGATATATTGCATGAAGGTGCGGCTCGTGATCTATGTGCCGTTGTCGGTGATGACTCTGGTTGGCACACCAAAATGGCAGACTAGTCCCTTGAAGAACCTGACGGCTGACTGTGTTGTCACCTTTCTCACTGGCTCCACCTTTGGCCACTTTGTGAACTTGTCGATTGCCACGTACAAGTACTCAAAGCCCCCCGACAGCACGGGGAAAATGGCCCAGTATGTCGAGCCCCCAGACCGAAAATGGCCAGGAGAGAGGGGTTGTTTGAAGAGCTTGAGCTAGTTGATGAAGCTTCTTTGAATGGAACTGGCATGCTTCACACTTGGTTACAAGTGCAGTTGCATCCTGGAGAGCGGTGGGCCAGAAGAAACCTTGCCGGAATGCTTTGCCGGCAAGGGCTCTTGACCCTATGTGGGAGCCACATATGCCTCCATGTATCTCTGCCAACAACTCTAGTCCATCCTCCTGAGGAATGCACTTTAATTTCACGCCGTTCGATCTCCTTCTATATAGGACATCATCCACAAATTGGTACATGTTAGACCATCGGCTACTCTTTCTGCTTCTTCCTATTCCTCAGGGAGTTCCCCTGTTTGGAGGAAATGAACGGTGTGATGTGCCCATGCCGAAGCCTGGGGCTCGACAGCAAGGACTAAAGGCTCATCTCCTGCTGTGGGGGCAACTGTCTCTACGGCCAGGGCTTGGGGCCCTGCCGGAGGCTGCTGCTCCCGGGCAAGCTTGGGGTTCCCGGCAACTTCCTTGCTGGCGGCTCCTGGGAGCTCAGCGGGAAAGTACTTGACGGGCTCGCCTTCCTTCGTTTATGCTATCCTGCTGATGGTTCAACGGATGGCTGAGTTAATTGGAGTACAAAGGTACCTGGTTCCACACGCAACTTGAGGGCAGCGCATTTTGACAAGTCATCGGCAATGTTGTTTTCTGCTCGAGGGACATGATCTGCTTGTAGACCGTCAAAATGCTCCTCCAACTTCCTCACTTCATCAATGTAAGCCTCCATCAACGGGCTCTGATAATCTTTGTTAACTTGTTTGACGACAAGCTGCGAATCACCTCTGATGATGAGCTTCCTGATTCTAAGGTCTGCCGCGATCCTGAGACCGGCAAGCAGTCGCTCATACTCTGCGGTGTTGTATGTTGACTTTTCTCGGAGAAAATGCATCTGGATTACGTACTAGAGGCGCTCTCCAGTGGGCGCGACAAGCAGTACGCCGGCACTAGCACCTTGGAGTGAGAAAGCTCCATCAAAGTACATAATCCAATCATGGCTTGTCTCCTTGCCGGGAAGAGTGGTCTCTTGAACTTCTTCGTCAGGCGTGGAGGTCCATTCTGCTATGAACTTTGCCAAGGCCCTGCTCTTGATTGTCGAAGTGCTTTCAAACTTGAGGCCGAAGCTTGACAGCTCCAACGCCCACTCCACAATCCTCCCAGTTGCATCTGGGTTGTGCAAGATCCGTTGCAACGGGCGGCGAGTGACAATGGTGATCTCATCTGCTTGGAAATAGTGACGCAGCTTTCTTGAGGCCATAAGGAGGCCGAAAAGCACTTCTGCATACCAGAATATCTCTAGCTCCCTGCAAGAGGGAGCTAACAAATTAAATCGGGTGCTGCATCACCTTCTTCTTCTGTTCTACTTCACTCACTTGTGCAGACTCTGCCTTGCCAGGACCGGGCTTTGCCAGGGATTCTGCCTTGCCGACATCAGGCCCTGCCGGGGAAGGCTCCGGCCCATCAACCGATGGCTTCGTCGCTGCCACTGCTTCTTCCTCAACTTATCTCTGTGCCACTAGTGCAGCACTGACCACTTGATTCGTTGCCGCGAGATATAGCAGCAACGGCTCTTGCGGTTTAGGTGTGACTAGTATTGGCGTGGAAGAGAGGTACCTCTTCAAATCTTGCAGCACTGCCTCTACTTCCGAAGTCCATTTCATTGGACCCGTCTTTTTCAAAACTTTAAAAAAGGGCAGGGCGCACTCAGAAAATTTGGAGATGAGCCTACTTAGAGCAGCAACACAGCCAGCGAGCCTACGGACGTCCTTGACTCGTTTTGGCGCCTCAATCTGCTCAATTGCTTTGATCTTGTCAAGATTTGCTTTGATTCTGTGTTGAGACACAAAGAACCCAAGAAGTTTGCTGGATGGGGTGTCGAACACGCACTTCTTAGGGTTGAGTTTGAGGTTGATCTTGCGCAAATTCGCAAATGTTTCCTCCAGATCCTGCATGAGCGTGGCCTTGTCCTTGGTTTTGACCACTATATCATCCATATAAGCTTCCATATTCCTATGTAGCCTGGGCTCAAAACCAATTTGTACTACTTGGGCAAACGTCGAACCAGCGCTTGTCAACCCGAAAGGCATTCGTACCAAACAGTACGTACCACATGGGGTAATGAACGCGGTCTTTTCTTCGTCTTCCTTTGTCATGAAGATCTGGTGGTATCCTGAGTAGGCGTCGAGGAATGACAGCAGTTCACACCCGGCAGTGGAGTCCACTATCTGGTCAATGTGTGGTAAAGGGAAAGGATCCTTTGGATAGGCTTTATTGATATCTGTATAGTCAATACACAACCTCCATTTCCCATTTTCCTTACGCACTACCACTGGATTGGCCAACCACATTGGGTGGAGCACTCCTCTGGCCAAGCCTACCACTTCCAACTTCCTGATCTCCTCGATGATGAACTCTTGTCACTCGAAACCTTGCTTCCTGACCTTCTGCTTGACGGGCAGCGCATGGGGACAGACAGCAAGGTGGTGCTCAATCACCTCCCTGGGAACGCCGGGGATGTCGGATGCTAGCCATGCAAACACATTGACATTCACCCGCAGGAAGGCGGCGAGCATGCTTTCTATTTGCTGCCAAGGGTGGAGCTTAGGGTAAAAGCTCCACCCGTGCCATCCTCCTTGATGGGTACCTTCTTGGTTTCTAGTGGGGCCGCCTTGGATCTCTTGCTCTTGCCGGTGGAGCTCTCTGGCACATCCTCAACGGGAATGCAGCACTCCGAAGAGGCGCATTTTTCCGAAGTGGGTGCAGGAGTCCTTGCTGGGGCAAGGAGTCTTGCCGGTGGTTGAAGTCTTGCCGGCGACCAAGGCCTTGCCGGTCTTCTTCCCAATGGCAGGAGCAAGTGTTTTGGCGGAGCATGCTGCAACCGCCTCTTAGTAGAGTTGATCGGCACAAATGAGTGCATCCCTCTTGTCGCAGCTAATGGTGATGATGCTCATTGGGACGGGCATCTTTAGCTTGTTGTACACGTAATGTGACGCCGCCATGAACTTGGCCAGTGCTGGACGGCCAAGGATCCCGTTATATGTCAATGGGATCTCGGCGTCATAAAAACGATCTTCTCTGTCCTGTAGTTCAGGTTGCCACCAAACGTGACAGGTAGCGTGACCTTTCCTTTAGGCTAGTTTCTTCCTGGATTGATCCCTTGGAACATACATGTTTCCTCGAGGTCTTCGTCGGGGATCTGCAACCTCCTGATCACGTTGGGCGAGATCAAGTTTAGACCGGCCCCACCGTCAACTAGCATCTTCGTCACCTTAAGGTTGTGTAGTGTTGATGAGACCAACAATGTCAAACATCCGACCACGGTTGTGTGATCAAGGTGATCCTCGGCGTCGAAAATGATAGGCGTGTTGGACCATTTCAGTGGCTTCTGGGCGTCAACCATTAGTTCCGTGGCATTAATCTCACGTGCCCACTATTTAAGTTGGCGATGGGAAGAATTCAATGAGGCACCTCCATCAACACACATGACCTCCGTTGCCTTCTGAAACTCATGCTCGGTGGACTCGTCGTCATCATCACAATCATCATCTCCTTCTTCCTTGTCGCGGCCTCGAGCAAGCCTTTCTTGTTGCTTATCCTTGCCGCAGTGACCTCCTCGGGCGTCGCGCTTCTTGCCGGATCCATAGTGCTATCTTGGCCCTTCTCTTTGTCTCGTCTCTCGTACTCAGCCCTCTGCTTCTCCATCAATTGCTCAACTTGGCAGCAGTTTTGGAGGTCGTGGCCCTTGGTACGGTGAATCTTGCAATATTGCCTATCGGAGCCCTTTGACTTGCCGGCAGCCGCCAAGGCTCGGCAGGCTTCACACCCGGCAATCTCCTTGTCGGAGTCATCAACCTTGGCCTTCTTATCAGAGCCGGGGTCGCCGGATTACTCAATGGCAAGCACGGTCTTTCCCTTACACTTCCTATTGCATCGTGGGCCCTTCTTCGCCGGGGCGGCAACGTCTTCATCTTCAGAGTCACTTCCCGCACCGGCATCTTCGTTGGGGTACTTCCTTCCTTCCTCAGCTCGGGCACACTTGTCGGCCAGAATGTATAGTTCGGCAACATCTACCACTTTGTTCATTGCCAGCTCTTCACGCATCTTACGATTGTGCACGTTTTGATGGAACGTGTTGATGACAGCGGCAGGATGAACATCTGGGATGTTGTATTGCACCCGGATGAATCTCTGTATGTATTTGCGCAAACATTCACCATCCTTTTGAGGGATGATGTGTAAATCACTTGCCTGGCCAGGAGCTACGTGGCCTCCAGTAAAGGCGCCAACGAACTCATGGCACAGATCCGACCAAGAGGAGATGCAATCTGCTGGTAGGTGCATCAGCCATGACCTGACGTTGGGCTTGAGAACCAACGGCAAAATGTTGGCGAGCACCTTGCCGTCCCGAGCCTCGGCAGCTTGCATCGCAATGGTGTAAACACTCAGAAACTCGGACGGATGGGTCTTTCCATTGTACTTCTCCAGGACCTCTGGTTTGAACATGCAAGTTGTGGGCCACTCAAACTACCACAACTCACGGGTGAACACTGGACAGGTTATTGCGTAAGGCAAGTCGTCAGCATCCCCCGATGCAGGCCTATACGCGGTGGGCCCTGCACGCCTATCGGATTGATGGCGTGCTTCCCGCCGTCGCTCGATGGTGGTCCGCGCGTCCTCCTTGATCCGTTCCCAAAGAACTTGACATTGGTCGCAACGTGCTCGTGGGTTGGACGACGCCGTGGACACATTATCACGGGCGTCAACCCGACAAGCTAGAAACCGCCGTTACCGTGGTGGAGGGGAGTGCACCGTGGTTACGGCGCCTCCAGCCCTTCCGCTGTCAACGTGCATCGGCTCAGTGGTCTGGCGCCGCGAGGGACTTGCCTCCCGGTGGCCATCTCTGTTGGCGTGGTCGATAAGGCTTTGGATAGCAGCCCTACACTCTTCTTGCTTCTCCATAGCATGAGGAAAGTCAAGGAGTAGCTGCGCTCGTGCCAATGCTTCTGCTCACATTGGCGGCAGCGACAAGCGCGAGGAACGGGAGGAGCTTGGACTTCTAACTATGTTAGAAGGAGTTCCATCACGGTTCCATGGTCGCGCACCCTTTTCAACAACATCTTGGTGTGCATGTCGGCCCTGCGCGTCTTGAGAGTGATGCTGAGGGCTCTTGCCGCGGCGACGCCCAGAGTCACCAACATCGCGGCACTACTCGGCGTGCACGAGCTGGGAGGACCGTGGTGCGTGCATCGGCGGGGTCGTCTTCCTACCATTGGAGGTCCCCGCGTCGCCTGTAGGCGGCATGGCTCTGTCCTTGGGTGCGGTGGCGGGCGGATCATTGTCTCCGCTGCGGACGATGCCACTCGCCTGGCTTCTAGTATCAGGATGATGAGGATGATCTTGACCTCCTCCGCCACCAGCGTCTGCCCTGTCGCCTGTTCGCATTGGCACGGGTAGACCAACTCTAGACAAACTGATCGCCGTGATCGTCTTCTTCTTCAGAGCCATGGTGATGAAGGAACTGCTGCACTAACTACTAGACCGGATTTTCACTACTTCACCCCCCTACCTGGCGCGCCAAAGATGTCGGGGAAATGACACCTATGGGATCACGAGGATCCCATCTACGGTTGGTGGGGACAGAGCTGCGCAAAGAGCGGGTCTAGTGATCAGCGCGAGGGGTTTGTACCCAGGTTCGGGCCGCAATGGTGCGTAAAACCCTAGTCTTGCTTTTGGTGTATATTTCGTGTTCTTGAGTTCTTGAACTAGCTGTGGTGCGTGCCCAGTCCAAAAAGTCTGAATCCTTCTCCAGTATGCCTTGGGCCTCCTTCTATATGTCAAAGGGGTTGTCACAGTGGCACACAGGAGGTGGGAAGTATCTACAGTGTACGAGCTTATCGATGACATCATAGGACAAACGCATTTAATGCGCTACTTACGTGCCCTCCAACTTTATCAGGGACGGTAACAGAAGCCGTCCCGTTCGTCGCCGCCTCTCCTTGCCTTGACATGCGTCTAGGCTGACGAGGCATGCAACGCTAGGCTGGCTGGCTGCTGCTGTGCTGGCACGGTGGTAGAGCCTCCACGAAGATCTGCATGCCGCCATGTAGGCGCCTGCCTAGTTGGCAAGCTGATCGTCATGCTGGAATGGTCGTGAGGTGGCGAAAAAGCCTTGTCGGGTACGGGCCTGGCGGTGGCCCCACAATTGTCCCCAGCAAGAGTCTTGTCAGGGGCCTTGCAATTGTCCCCGGCAAGGGTCTTGTCAGGGGTTTTCACTCTTCGGTCTCCATGTAGACTAGCAGGCCACCAGTCTTCACAAAGATCTGCATGCTACTACGCATGCGTCCCCGAGTCTTGGCCTTGACGTTGTCGATGGTGTCAAAGCTCTCAGCCTCAAGGGTGATGACCTTGTTGGTGCTTCGCAGGCTGCCCCGGCAAGGGTCTTCCCGGGGTTACGTAGGTCGCCCCGGAAAGGGTGTTGCTGGGGGAGGCCCATCTAGTCTTCTGCTCTTTGTTTACTATCTTGAATGATGTCTTGGTAGTCTTCTATTCTATTCCCTGCTGCCCCGCCAAGCCCTGTCGCAGGTGTGGCTACGACTGCCTATGCACAAGTAAAGGGGTACAGAAGAGCCCATACTTTTGTACACCAACAACAGTAATACCTCCCTTCTTAGGGACACAATGAACATGACTTACCCATCTACTATCAGCTATTGGATAGATTATACCTGCTTCCAGAACCTTTAATATTTTAGTTCTTACCACTTCTTTCATCTTAGGATCAATCGTCGTTGGTGACCAACAATGGGTTTAGCACCAGGTTCCATATTGATCTTGTGCTAACAGAGAGTGGGACTAATGCCCTTAAGATCATCAAGAGTATATCCAATAGCACCTCGGTGCTTCCTCAGAATTTTTAATAATCTTTCTTCTTCATGTTCTCAAAGGTTAGCACTAATAATAACATGATATATCCTTTTGTCATCAAGATAAGCATATTTCAAAGTGTCAGGAAATTGTTTTAATTCAAACACAGTATCACCTTTAGGTGGAGGAGGACCTCCTAGAGTCTCAATAGGAAAATTGTGTTTTAGGATAGGTTGTTGTTCAAAGAATATTTTATCTATTTCATTTCTTTCACGCAAGTGCATATCATTTTCATGGTCGAGCAAATATTGTTCTAGTGGATCAGTAGGAGGTATGACAATAGAAGCAAGACCAATTATTTCATCCTTACTAGGTAGTTCTTTATTACGAGGTTGTCTACGGAACTTGGAGAAATTAAACACATGAGACACATCACCAAAGCTAACACTGACAGATTCTTTTTCACAATCTATCTTAGCATTGATAGTGTTCAAGAAAGGTCTACCAAAGATAATGGGACAAAAGTCATCTTGTGGGGAACCAAGAACTAGAAAATGAGTAGGATATTTTATTTTCCCACACAAGACTTCAACATCTCTAACAATCCCTAGTGGTGTGATGGTACCTCTATTAGCAAGTTTAATAGTAACATCTATGTTTTCTATTTCAGCTGGTGCTATGTCATTCATAATTTCTTGGTATAAGTTAAAAGGAATCACACTCACACTAGCACCTAAATCACATAAACCATGATAGCAATGATCTCCTATTTTAACTGATACAACAGACATGCCCACTACGGGTCTATGTTTATCTTTTTCATCGAGTTTGGCGATTCTAGCAGCTTCATCACAGAAGTAAATAACATACCCATCAATATTTTCTACCAAGAGATCTTTAACCATAGCAACACTAGGTTATACTTTAATTTGCTCAGGGGGTTTAGGTGCTTTAATATTACTTTTGTGAACCACTGCTGATACCTTAGCATGTTCCTTTATCCTAACAGGGAAAGGTGGTTTTTCAATATAAGTAGTAGGCACAACTGGATCAACATTGTAAATAATAGTTTCATCTTTAACTATGACTGGTTCTTTAATTTCTTCTCTAATAGGTGGATGGTATTTAAACCACTTATCCTTAGGGCGATCAACACGAAAACAAATGAGTTCGCAGAAAGAGACTATCTCAGAGTCAAGTCCATATTTAGTGCTAAACTTGTAAAAATCATCGGTATTCATAAAAGATTTAACACAATCAAACTCAAGCTTAATACCTGACTCTTTACCTTTGTCGAGTTCCCAATCTTCAGAGTTGCGTTTAATTCTTTCTAAAATATCCCACCTGAATTCAATAGTCTTCTTCATAAAAGAACTAGTACAAGAAGTATCGAGCATGGATTGATCATCATGAGAAAGCCGAGCACAAAAATTCTGGATGATAATTTCTCTAGAGAGCTCATGATTGGGGAATGAATATAGCATTGACTTAAGCCTCCCCCAATCTAGAGCGATACTTTCTCCTTCACGAGGCCAAAAATTATATATATATATATATATATATATATATATATATATATATATAACTCCGATCACGATGAACTAGATGCATAGGATAATTTTTTGGTGAAATTCCAATTTCAAGCAATTCCAGTTCCAAGATCCAATATCATCGCATAGCCTATACCATGTCAATGCTTTTCCTTCAAAGATAAAGGGAAAACCTTCTTCTTAACTTCATCTCCGGGTAAACCTGCAAGCTTAAATAATCCACAAATTTCATCCACGTGTATCAAATGCATATCAGGATGTTCAATTTCGTCTAGTGCATAAGGATTAGCTAGCAGTTGTTCTAGCATACCTGAAGGAGTTTCATAACCAATATTTTCAGTAGGTGCAGTAGGTTGAGGGGCAACTAATTGTGCTTCCGGTCGAGGTGAAGATACCCTGAACAAACCCCTCAAAGGATTGTTTTCCATAGTGACAAGTGACAGTAAATTTCAGCACGTAATATAATTTTTTACTTACCGTTTTCTACTTACCAAGAGCGCTTCACTCCCAGGTAACGGTGCCAGAAAAGAGTCTTGATGACCCACAAGTATAGGGCATCAATCGTAGTCCTTTCGATAAGTAAGAGTGTCAAACCCAACAAGGAGCAGAAGGAAATGACAAGTGGTTTTCAGCAAGGTAATTTCTGCAAACACTGAAATTGTCGGTAATGAGTAGTTTGATAGCAAGATAATTTGTAACGAGCAAGTAATAGTAATGGTAACTAAAGTGCAGCAAATTAGCACAGTCCTTTTTGTAGCAAAGGATAGGCCAAAATTGTCTCGTATAATAAGCAATGCATTCTTGAGGGCACACGGGAATTTCATCTAGTCACTTTCATCATGTTGGTTTGATTTGCGTTCGCTACTTTGATATTTTGATATGTGGGTGGACCGGTTCTTGGGTGTTGTTCTTACTTGAACAAACCTCCCACTTATGATTAAGCCCCTCGCAAGCATCCGCAACTATGAGAAAAGTATTAAATAAAATCTAACCATCACATTAATCATATGGATCCAAATCAATCCCTTATGAAGTAGCACATAAACTAGGGTTTAAGCTTCTACTACTCTAGCAACCCATCATCTAATAACTACTCCACAATGCATTCCTTTAGGCCCAAATATGGTGAAGTGCCATGTAGTTGACGTTCACATGACACCACTAAGGGAATCACAACATACATATCATAAACATATCGAACACATATCAAATTCACATAATTACTTGCAACATGACTTCTCCCGTGACCTCAAGAACAAAAGTAACTACTCACAAATTATATTCATGCTCAAGATCACAGGGGTATTAAATAGCATAATGGACATGAACATATGATCTTCCACGAAATAAACCATATAGTAATCAACTACAAGATGTAATCAACACTACTAGTCACCCACACGTACCAATCTGAGGTTCCGATACAAAGATTGAACACAAGAGATGAACTAGGGTTTTAGAGGAGATGGTGTTGTTGAAGATGTTGATGAAGATTGGCCTCCCAAAGATGAGAGGGTTGTTGGTGATGACGATGGCTTCGATTACCCCCTCTGGGAGGGAAGTTCCCCCAGTGGAATCACTCTGCCGGAGGGCAAAAGTGCTCCTGCCCAAGTTCCGCCTCAAGACGGCGTTGCTCTGTCCCAAAAGTCCTCTCCTTTTGTTTCTAGGTCAAAAGACCTTATGTAGCAGAAGATGGGCACCGGGGGTGGGCTGGCCACAACCCATCAGGGCGCGCCTAGGGGGTCTGGCGCGCCCTGGTGTCTTGTGGTCACCAGGTGGTCCCCCTCCAGTAGTTATTTTCTCTAGTATTTTTCATATATTCCAAAATAGTTCTCTGTAATTTTTCAGCTCGTTTGGAGATGTGCAGAATAGGTATCTCTGGCATAGCTTTTCAAGTCCAGAATTCCAGTTGCCAGCACTCTCTCTCTCTTTGTGTAACATATTATGAGAGAAAAGGCATTAGAATTACTCCATAAAGCATTATTAAGCATAAAACATTATAAATAACAGTAGAAAAACATGATGCAAAATGGACGTATCACTCGGCAGGACAGCTTCAGCTCCGTACACCACGAAAAAGGGAGTGTGATTGGTAGACTGATTGGGGGTCATCCTCAGGCCCCATAGAATTGACGACAATTCAGTGACCCAGGCACTGGCTGCATGCTCCATATCATGCATGAGGCGTGGCTTTAACCCCTGAAGGATCAATCCATTCGCTCTCTCAGCTTGTCCATTCGACCGTGGGTTAGCCACGGATGCATAGTCAACCCGGGTGCCTTGGGTGGCACAAAATGCTCTGAACTCTTCCGAGTCGAAGTTCGAGCAGTTGTCAGTAATGACGTTGTGGGGCACACCATATTTTAAGACTATCTCTTTCATAAAATTGATTGTCGTTCAGAGTCGAGCTTCTTGATGGGTTTAGCCTCAATCCACTTGGTGAACTTGTCCACTGCAACCAGCAAGTGAGTGAATCACTCGCCCGCGTTCCGAGGGATCCCACCATGTCGAGTCCCCAAACTGTAAATGGCCAGACGAGTGGGATTGTCTTAAGAGCATATGCGGGCTTGTGTTATAAGTCTGCATAGAACTGACAACCGGTGCAATATTGGACTATCACTTGGGCGGCTTCGTCGGTGCGTGGTCAAAAGAAACCGACTCGGTAAGCTTTAACCATGATCGTCTGAGAGGATGTGTAGTGTCCACAAGTTCTCGAGTGAATCTCCTCTAAGATCAATCGACCTTCCTCCAGAGAGACGCAGTGATGAGTCACACCGGTGACACTCTTTCTGTACAACTGGTCGCCCATCATAGTAAAGGCCTTGGACCCGCATCTGGCGGGCCTCGACTTCATCCTCCGGAAGCTTCTATCTGAGAAAGTATGTGATGTACGGTACCGTCCAATTGGGCATGATTGACAGGATCTCCATGACCAGGTCGATAACTGCTGGGACCTTGATTTCAGTCAGATGAGAGGGACCGACTGCTTGCGGGGGCTCTTTGGTGAAGGGATCTTCTTTAACCATCGGGGAATGAAGGTGCTCCAGGAACACATTGCTGGGTATGGGTTTTCGAGTGGACCCGATCTTCGCCAGATCATCTGCTACTTGATTCTTGGCTCAGGGGATGTGATGAAGCTCCAGTCCCTCAAATTTCTTTTCTAACATTCTCACTGTATTGCAATATTCCGTCATAGCAGGGCTCCTGATGTCCCACTTCTTCATCACTTGATTCACAATGAGATCCAAGTCACCGTAGACCATCACACGTCGAATGCCGAGTGAGATGGCCATACATAGCCCATAAGGAGTGCTTCATACTCAGCCTCATTGTTGGAGGAATCGAAGTGGATTTGCAGAACATAACTGAGTTGATCGCCCTTCAGAGACACTAAAACTACTCCGGCTCCTAAACCATTCAGCATCTTGGAACTTTCAAAGAACATGGTCGAGTGTCCCAGGTGACTCTGAGTCGGTTGATGTTGTTCTGTCCATTCAGCCAGGAAATCAGCTAATGCTTGGGACTTGATCGCTTTTTTCGCCTCAAACTTGATGTCCAGGGGCAAGAGCTCGACAACCCACTTCACCACTCGATCAGTCGCACCCCGATTGTTCATGATCTCAGATAGCGGGGCATCGCTAACGACCGGCATGTTGTGCTCTTGGAAGTAATGGGCTACTTTCTTCGCAATAAGATAGATGTCATATACGAGTTTCTGATAATGAGGATACCTCTGCTTGGACGGAGTCAGAACTTTAGAGATGTAATAGACTAGGCGCTGAACTTTGTAAGCTTTGCCCTCTTCTTCTCGCTCGACGACGAGGACAATGCAGAAACTTGACCAGTGGCTGCAATGTACAAGAGCAACGACTCATTGCTGTCCGGAGCGACGAGAGCTGGCTAGGTGGAAAGCTGGGCTTTGAGCTCAACAAATATTGCTTGTAATTCAGTAGTCCACTTGAACGAATCAGACTTCTTCATCAATCAGTAGAGGGGCAGTGCCTTCTCACCGAGGCGAGAGATGAATCGGCTCAGAGCCGTGAGGCAACCCGTGAGCTTCTGTACATCATGAAGCCATTCTGGACGTTTCATTTGTACTCTTGCACTGATCTTCTCAGGATTGGCATCTATTGCTTGTTCGGAAATGAGGAATCCAAGTAACTTGCCGCCTGGCACTCTGAAAGTGCACTTTACTGGATTCCGCTTAATATCATACCTTTGCAGATTTGCGAAGGTCTCAGCGAGGTCAGCCAGTAGGTCGGAACCTTTTCTGGACTTGACCACTATGTCATCCATGTATGCCTCGATGTTCCGACTGATCTGTGCATGTAAACACTTTTGGACCATGCGCATGAAAGTGGCGCCGGCATTCTTGAGACCGAATGGCATGGTGATATCGCAGAAGCACCCGAATGGGGTGATAAAAGCTATTTTTAGTTCATCTGGCCCATACAGTCGGATATGGTAGTACCCAGAGTATGCATCCAGAAAAGACATTCGCTCACACCCCGCAGTGGAATCTATGATCTAATCTATACGAGGGAGCGGGACATGGACCTTGGGATAGACCCGATTGATGTGCTTGAAATCAATGCACATCCAGAGAGACTTATCTTTTTTAGGAACCATGACGACATTGGTGAGCCACTCAGAGGGGTACACCTCATAGATGAACTTGGCTGCTACGAGCCGAGCAATTTCCTCGCTAATACTTTCCTCTTTTTTTAGACGAATGACGAAGACATTCCTTCATACGCTTGGCCTTTGGATCGACTCGCAAACGGTGCTCAGCCAGTCCCCTGGGTACACCCGGCATGTCGGATGGCTTCCATGCGAAGATGTCCCAGTTCTCACGGAGGAACTGGATGAGCACGGCTTCCTATTTGCTGTCGAGTGTTGTTGATATGTTAGTGGGTGCGGAGTTGGGTCCCTCTGGACGAATGTGCACTGGCTTCGTATCGCCAGCCGGCTGGAAAGCGGATTCCACAACAGGTTTCTTGGAGCGCAGCTGATCACACGGATCGGCATTTTTCTTGTACTCTTCTAATTCCACCATAGCCATTTGTTCATCTGCAATCTTGGACCCTTGCTGCAAACGCTCCTCTGCATGCTGCCTATTGCCGATGACTGTGATCACGCCTTTCAGGCCAGGCATCTTAAGCTTAAGGTACACATAACATGGGCGGTCCATGAAGCGCGTGTAAGTTGGCTAACCAAGGATGTCATGATAGGCGCTGTCAAAGTCAATCACTTCGAAAGTTAGCCTTTCTTTCCTGAAGTTCTTTTCATCTCCAAAGACCACGTCCAGAGCGATCTGCCCGAGTGACTTTTCTTTCTTGCCGAAGATCACTCCGTGAAACTGCATACTGCGCTCGCTGAGATGGGACATCGGGATGCCCGTTCCCTTCAGGGTCTTAGGTTAGAGTATGTCCAGACAACTTCCACCGTCAATGAGGACCTTACGCAACCGAGTGCCTCCCACAAAAGGATTGACCACCAGCGCCTGCCGCCCAGGGGTGGCAATGTAGGCTGGGTGGTCCAACTGATCAAAGGTAATCGAAGTCTTCGACCAGTTCAAAAATTTCGTTGTCGCCAGCATGGCCATGTTTACTTCACGGTTGATGATCTCCAGTCGAGTCTTGCTCTCAACATCCGCAAAGATCACCAGAGTCGCATTGAGACTATGATAAGCTTCATTTTTGTCTTCATCATCGACATCATCTGGAATTTTATCACTCGACTGGTTCTCCCGAAACTACTGTATCAGCAATCTGCACTGCCGAGTAGTATGCTTGGGCAATATCAGATTGCGATGTTCATCTTTTTTGGTATGAATGTGGCACAGCAAATCAAGGACATCCTGGCCCGACTGGTCTTTCTTGTTTCTCTTTATCACTTCTCTTTGTTCTTGGCTTGTCCGGCCAGAGCGGCGACTTTAGCCTGGGCCGATCCGTCAGCTTTGCGCTTCTGCTTCCGACTGGGGTTGTTGCTTCCAGGACTGGGCTCACTGGTATTTCCTTTATTGTTGCGGAGACGGTCTTCCTCTTCACCATTCGCATACCGAGTGGCGATTTCCATCATTCGGTTCATGGTCAAGGGCTTCGACCGACCGAATTTTAGGATGAGCTCCCAATATCCGACTCGCTCCTTGAAGGCGCATACGACTTGGTGTTCAATGACGTTCTCAACCACATGATGCAGGGTTGTCCAATTCTGAATGTACTCCCTCAAGGTTTCATTCGGTTTCTGCACACAATGTTGCATCTCAGTCAATCCGGCAGGGCGTTTGCACGTGCCCTCAAATGTTTTGATGAACACTCGAGCCAGATCCTCCCGTCAATAGATGCTAGTGGGAGTGAGCTGGTTGAGCCAGGCCTGGGTTGACCCCTCCAACATCAAAGGAAAATGTTTCATAGACACATAATTGTTGCCCCCTCCAATATGAATAGCCACTCAATCCTCTAACCACGTCTCTGGCTTGGATTCACCGATGAACTTACTCACTCCAGTCGTCATTCTGAAGTTGGGGGGAATCTCTACGGCCCTGATTCCTCTACTGAAGCACTCGAGTCTAGAGACAAAGGCTCCACTTCCACTTGGACGATCTATGTCCATGTTTTCTCTATGAGCTCTGCCTCTGTTAACCAGGTTCTAAGTGAGAACAGATCTCGCGTTAAACCGTGTGTCGGGGAGGTCGAATGGTTCTCTCTAGCGATAACCATCACAGTGGAGGGGAGTTTGGCCCTCTGATCATTGTCGTAAGGACGCCTGTCGTCGTACAGCCAGGCCACGTACGAGCCATCCCGCGGAGTGGGCGTCGACATGCGGTGATGATCATCTTGATGCCGCAGAGGCATGTATCGATCGCGACCTTGCTCCAAGTACTGATCTCAATGATGGTCTCGGTCATCTCGCCACTGAGGTGAATGTCTATCTCTTCTTAGGGCCACCGGACTGTGGGCCGACTGGACGGTGTCCTCCCTGGCGGACCTGCTACGAATCCTATTGCGTGACTAGGACACAGTTGAATTCTACTCTTCATCCGCCTTGAGCAAGGCCCGGATCTACCGTAGGACCTCTCCTGCCTCGGATCGAGATAGCTGGATGGAATCTGCTATCCGAGTGACCGCCACCAAATTCCGAGTGGGAGTGCAGAATATCTGGTAGCTTCGCTGCGGGTCACTTGAGAATAGTTGTCGCTGTCAATGACTGGAACTGGGCTGATGTTGCCGGTGTGCTTGAGCTTCGAGTGTCTTTTGGAACTCCTCCAGATGAGTGCGCTCAGCCAAGTTGGCTTGGCGCGTGGCTTCCAAGGCCAGAGCCTCGGAGTCATCCCAATGATGGGCGTCCGGAGGGCCTGCTTGCTTCTGCGCTGCAACTCCTCCCTCTGTTGCCGAGTGAGAGGTTCGGGGTAGTACTCATCGGCGTGACGGTCTCCGCCGCTGTCTAGGTCGACATGCGATGGGCTGTTGACTCCCGCACTGCCACAGGCGTACCCAGGCGGACTGTGTTGGGAATCGTCCATCAGCACATCTGCAGTGGGATCGCTGCTCTCACACTCGGATATGTCTTCTGAGTCCTCATGCAAGGAGGCGAACAAATTGAGGACAGGCTCATCGGGCTTGATTGCCGCGATTTGCAGGGCCGCAACCTACAGGGCCACTTCGTGCTTGATCCACTGCTGAAGCCGCGAACATCCAGAATGCTTGCGGCGGTGGCTGGTGGAGTGAGGATGCGCCGACTGGTACGGTGCTAACGGTTGTCGAAGAAGAACGCTGAAAGTACTTGCGCGGAAGTGCGTTGCGCCATGAATGGGCAGCCCCTCGACATCCAGCGGGGCTTCCTGAAGCCACGTTGAATCATCGGCGACGAAGCTGAGGACGCCGAAACGGATCTCACCGCCAAGAGTCAGTCCGCCACCGGAAACCATGTTGATGATGAGAAAATCGCAACTATGTCGGAAGCCGCTAGACGCCTGTCCCACGGTAGGCGCCAACTTCCATGGGTATAAGTTTGATAGTAGTGTGTAGGGCTACAGATTAGAGGGCAAAGCCTAGCTACGGCACAGTTGTTACACTCGGATTTACAAGTTCAGCCCCCTCGCGGTGGAGGTAATAGCCCTACGTCTCGGTGCTCTGGAGCTGTTGATTGAGTGTATGATTTACAAGAGGTGTGAACCCTTGTTGTGGAGCCAAGGGGTGGCTTATATAGAGTCCGCCAGGTCCCCATGAATGTTGCCATAACTGAGGGTTAAAGAGAGGGTTTAAGGGCGCCAGTTAGTTACTGGTAACAGACATACTAATTACACTTGATGAGGGTGGACACATGTCCTAGCCGTTCCGATCTTGAGAGCCTCATGGTCTTCTCTGTCCAAGTGATGTCAGATACCCCGAGTGAAATAACCCGGTCGAGTGAAGGGTATCTATTTTGAGTGGTTGTTAGCTTCCGAGTGACCTTCGGGTTGTAGAACATCTGAACGTTGATCTGGCCCAAGGGCCCAGTAGACAGTGCGTGGTGTCTTAGGGTAGGGTCTCTAGGTCAGGCCTGTTACCCTATCCCTAGCATATGTCCTCGTCACTACCCATAACTACGGTCAGGTTTACTATGTTCTGATCTTTGTTGGCAATGTGGTCTAGCATCTCATCAACTTTGTCACTATCACATATCTCTTCCAAACCAGCTATTCCCAGCCCAGCATCCCTCACATAATACATGTAATCTTTAGGTCCATATCCTACTATCTCTATGAGTGCTAAAAGATTGAAAAAGGTGATGTTTGAAACACATATAGACCTTTCAATTTATCACTGTCATGAAAGTGGAGTCTAACTTCCCAAACATCACCAGCCAAGCTACAAAACAAATACACTACACATTTATTAAACAGTCCATAACAACTATTTAAAATTCTAATAATTAATTGCAGTACATAACTACTACAAACAGAAACAATGAACAATTTTAATGTACAGTGCATACCAACTACTAACCTTTAAAATTATACCTCTGATAATAACATTAAACACTAAGCATTAGACACTTTACCTCTGATAAAAACATAAAACAGTAACCATTTTAACTAGACCATCCATACCAAGTTATGAAAATTTTAATTAAACAGAACATTACTACTACAAACAAAAACAATGGACAATTTAAATATACAGTGCATACCAACTACTTGAATTAACTGAGTCAATAAGAAGCACTATAATTTGAATTATATTGTCTACTAATAAGGTTACACATTGTTCTTTAAATTATACAATCTAATTGATAGGGTAGGGCAATATCAATGTCCACTACTATCTAATTGACAGTGCAGAATCCCCAATTTGTATTACAACGCTAACCCTAACGCTAGAATCCCAAGTTTGGTTCAGAGCAGAATCCCAAATTTGGTTTAGAACCCTAACCCTAACGCTAGAATCGACAGTAAAGGAGGGGGAGAAAACTTACTCCACACCGCCGAGTGCAGATGGCCGCTGGTGGCTCCCCGTCGGAGTCGCCTGCACAACATGGGCGAGAGAGCATGCGGCACGGTACTCGAGCAACAGAGACAACGCTCTACTCTGCGGGGCCTGGATAGGGATAGAGCTCCTGTAGACCTCCTCCGGTGGCTTTGGATCTCTGCCGCCAAGCAACCCTCATGCGCCATGTCCGTCGGCGTCAGGGCTCGCTGTCACCATGGACGGGACAGAGAGAGAGAGAGGAGGGCGCGGGGAAAGGGGGGATGTTGAGATGGAGGGAAAAGGAAAACCCGAGCCGGTTAAGACCTAGCAGCGCCGCCAACATCGTCAGTTCGGCGCCATTATGCCACATCATCAAAAGCGGGACCCACATGTCACAATCAAGGTTAAAATTCCCAAAGAGACGGGTCGGTGTTTTCAAAAAAATATCAAGCCCAAAATCAGTGCTTTATGGCAAAAATTCGTAGAACGATGTTTTCTGCAAACCTAGGCTTCAATGTGGTAATTTTCTGCAATGCACTCCTCAAGTAGGGTCGAAGTCAATACTACAACAGGAGTCCCCTTGAGCCCGAGTCATCGATGTGTGAGTAATTTCCAATAGGCACATAGGGTAGATGAGATCCATTATGTAATAGTTATTAGATTTGTTAGGGTTTGATGCTTAGTGTCATCTATCTTGTCATACTTATCGACGAATATTATTGCAATCCCCCACACTTGTGGGTTTATCAATCATATTTTTTGGAGCTAGATCAGGTGGGTTAGAGAGAGAGAGAGAGAGACCGGATGGATGGATTTATCATGGGGTGTGTCGCAGGTTGGGGTCCTAGACGGGCATAAACGTGACTGCTTTCTCCCTCCTTCACTATTTTCTCTCACCATGCATGGATCTCGAGCCAAGCATTGTGTGGTATAGATAGGGCCAGCTGGGGTATTGGTTGTTAGCACATTTTATAGAGTTTGTCCAACTTAGACAAAGTTGATTCGGCACAAATTTACAACCTTAATTAATTTAGAATGAAGAGAGTAGAAACTATCAAGCAAATTCTGTATTTACACAGGTTAGTGTGTTGTGATCAAGTTGGCCTAGAGTACTAGCTGACACGACTACCGGGAGGTTTGTTATCAAATGGTGACTGGAGCACCGCTTCATGTTCAAGGTGAAAATTCTTGTTTTGGCCTTCATTGGTCGGCCACAACAACCACAAACTTGTGTCCATACCTTTTTTCTAACATCAATTTGTGCCGTTACCTTGTTGAAGGAGTTATCTCTTTGCAACATGGCAACGGCGGCATCAAAGCGTGTACCCCTTCTTGAAGGCATTGAAGAAGTCGACCTAGTCCTAGGTATTAAAGTCATATCTTGTAATGGTTCTGCAGTACTTGTCTATGTTATGTACCCTGCTTGATGACTATTTTGGACTTGTTGCCTTGCATCAAATTCAATAGAAACGGACGTGTGCATCACAATGATGGAGGGGCAGGGATTTCAATTGCTTTTCGGAAAAATAAAATCCAAAGTGTAAATGTACAATGATCACGTAAATGGTCCATCTCTCTTTCTATATTGACTTACGTTATTGATGCAACATATAGGGATACATAATTAATTCATTGTCGGTGTGGTCGCATAGAAGATAAATAGTGTAGTAAAGAGCCAATCATAGCAGATCAAACTACTGGGACTTTACATTTGTGGTGTCCAATATAATTTGTGCCTTTTCTCCCTTAGCATGTTTAATTATGGCATAGCTATCTGAAGATTATGGCAGTGACTTGCAGCCAAGCCATCAAAGTTGTGCAACAGGGCGGAACCCATGCATAATTGCAGCAGACCACACTTTCTCCAGGTCCAGCACTGTGTCTCCGCACTCATCCTCGCTCCATCCCTCCAATGCATGAACAATTCCAGCGACGCGCCACGCGCTCATGACCCTCCTTGGCAGCCAATTCTGAAAACAATCAAAGTTGGCAAATAGTGGATGATGTACTGAAGCTCTTCCAAAGTTATTTGCAGCTTAGCACGGCCATATTACCTCGCACGAGTGCACGTTTTGCATCGATTCAGGTACACCCATTGCAGGAGTCATCGCATAGGTGCAGCAGTCCTTGCGCTCCATCTTTGGCGGGAACTGTGAGAATGGGATGAACTTTGTTCCTCGCGGTGCCCTCAACTGCTCAGCAGCATCCAGACCTTCTCCAATGAGCCACACCTGGAAACATTGAGGCCAACTAGTGAATAGTGATGTGGTTTGTTAATTAGAGATTATGCTATTCTATATGGTGCAACCTATTCATCTCCTATAAGAACGGGCAAAATTCAGAAGCCCCTTGTTTTCAATTCTCCTTCTTACCTCTGCAGTGCTAGTTGTTGATAATACAAGATTGCCGGCTTCATTTTCAGGTATACAGGGCTTAAGGAGATGGTACTCTTGCTTGTTTGTCACTATGACCTGCCCAATACGATTGGCTTGTTACATTTTAGTACAAAAATCCATTTCAATTTGTGTGTATGATTGAATTTGAATTGGGGCAGATGTGGCTAGGTGGTTCTTACTTTGACGTTTTTCTTGCAGAGTGCTGCAGCAACACTACGAGCGACCTTCGAAATCTTTCCGGCAAGGATAACTTGATTTGTGCCCTGGGGAATAGTATGGATGACCACTGCAGCAGCTAGGCTAGTGCCATCCACAAGTCTTACCCCCAACTTTGGGTATTTCTGCAGATAAAGTTCTCCACTTCCATTGAGGCTATGCGCCTGATGTTCAAGATATTGTTATCAGTTACAAGCTGTGCTACGATTTGAAATGCAGAAGATTTGAACAATGAAAGAAATCGCATACCTGATTCAGAAGTCCAAGGCTAACAACTTTAGCTCCTTTCTTACCAGCTTCAGATATTGCCTTCTCAATCAGGTCATTGATTGCCTCCTTCTCCTTGTTCAGTCCATACTGCAGAAACGAAAAGGTTACAAATTTGCCCAATCAATATATTTACCAGCTGTATTCTTGATTAAAATTCAAACATGATATATTCTTACATGGAAATTGTATCTTGGTATAGCCCATGACTGCATCCGGAGCTTCTTCATGGAATTCCTCTCAACTGTGAACCAAGAACCGTATGCCCACGTCAGTACCATGGACAGCCATGACACGGGCCACATGATCCGCAGTTGCCACATGGAAGTGTACGGCTTGGAGGCGTACTGGGCGAACCCGGTCCTTATATGGTAAATGGACTGCAGGCTGGTGAGATGCGTAAGGTGAACCACGTCTACTTCTTTCTCCTTGCCCTTGAGTGAGTTTTCATACAGCGTGTCCGTCGACTTGTCCATAGTGTTGTATATGTAGTCATAGAACGGCATGAAAAGAGAGTAGTTTGTCCGGAACTGAGTGTGGTGAAGAGAATGAAACCTAGAAGCAAGCAACAGTGCAGACTACACACTGAGAATCATGGCAACAAAAGCTCGATTTTACAGAGTAAAATCTACAATAACTGAACTTTGCCTTGCTTTATCTGCCTGTGTTTGAGAGTATGATAAAGGAGAGCTGTCTTCTTTGCACAAGTAGAGGGAACACTTACGATGGTGTGTACATGAGATACTTGAGAGGGGGGATCCATTCGAAGAGCCGATTAGGCACCAGTTCGAAGTTGCAGTGGCCCATGTTGTTCATGAAGTCAATGTAGATCACATAGATCTCGAACGTGATTATGGAGGCAGTTCCAGTCAGTGCGCAGGTGATCATTGGGACCGAGAACAGCAGTTGATAGGCCAGTAGCTCGGCAAAGGGATGGATGACGGCTGCATTCACATAACATGACGATGACTCGTTAGGTGTACTTGTTCAGAAAGAGAAGATCTTGTGAGTAAAAGGAGAGCAACTAGTAGCTCGATGCATTCAGAGCATGCTTGGATACGTTTTAGTCCCATGAGTAAAAGTAGTGGGACTAAAACTTGCTAGTCTCACCCATGCTTGGATCCAAATACTAAAGAGACTAAAATCTAGTTATTGAGCATTTATTATCCTCCAAACCCTCCAATCCAAAACTAAGGAGAGGAATTAAATGAGGAGAGAGAGAGCTAATACATATTTTAGTAGGTTTCCCATGACTAAAAGATTTTAGCCTCAAGACTAGTCCTAGCCTCTCTTTAGTCAGGGGTGCTTGGAACTTTAGCCTCTAAAAAAGACTATTTTTAGTCAGACTAAAAATAGTCCCTTGATATATATCTCCAACTGTGTGAATTAATTGTCAGCGGATATGATTCTAACATGATTCTGTATAGCTAATTGATTGTGATTGATTGTACTCTTCCCCTTTCTCCACCGTAAGAAAATATGCCTGTTCTATTCGAAGTGTAGATGCATATTATGGAGCATGTTCACAAGAGCATGTAGAGCTCTGCCAGACTCAACAAAATAAAATGTAGAGCTCTGCCTCCACACTGAAGATACTAGCTAGTTGTAACTTATGTCATCAAATCAGAAAAAGGAAACTATGTCCTACATTCCTACCAGTATTAAGTTGTAACATATGCTACTTTACTAGCTTAAAGACTGATTGTTTGAACATTAACATGTGAATACAACTGGCACCTGACAGCATCCAGGTACGAAGTTTAAACATTTACCCATTAATTTTGCTGACAATAAAATGCATACTTTTGATACGGAAGCATTTTTAACATGACAAATCTTTTTCGCGAATATGCTTTGAAGCATATCATTGCATTGATAGAGGGTAGGAAATACAGGGAAGCACCCTAGCCACGTGCACAAGCTGGCATGACCGGGACCCTAGGCGCGTAGACGACAGAGGGGATGCTTATGTTAGAGTTGTATCGAATATCATTGTACAAAGTAGGTTACAATTGGACAACTTGATTACAATTGGACTTGTAGTTGTATTGTGTTTATAGGATATGAAGTAGTGTTCAAGTAGGACACTTGTATCCCATGCCTTTCATATATAGCGGGGTAGACATACGATGCAATCTATGCCAACATAATAGCATGGGCACGCGGGGGAGTCGGCGGCGTGTGCCGGCGTCCGGGCGACCGGGGTGCGGTATTGTACCGGTGCCATGGGGAGGAGCGTCCGTAGTCAAGCCTCGGGGATGTAGCCATATCGGTGAATCTCGTTAACAAATCTCGGTGTCGTGTTTGTATGATTGCTTGGTCCTCGAATAATCGATCGATATGCCTTGAATTAATTCTAACAAATGGTACCATGAGCTAGATTATTTAGAGGATAAAGGTTGATTTAGAGGACGGATTGTCGTCGAGTTTGGCACGACGACGACGTGCGGAAGAGATGATGCATGGAGGTCGTCAGGGGCACTCCCGACGAGATCGGAAAAGAAGCAATCGGAATCCTAAGCAGCGGAAGTGCACAGCAGGGCGTCGGCTAGATCGATGGATAGTGCGTGCGGCGACCGCGTATCGGATCGATCTGCTCACGATGGCGGTGGCAGGGTTACGCCGGGATGCAACCAGGCGTGGCGCACGGCAGTGGCACGGGCCGTCCAGCAGCCAGGCCGGGCCAGCGAGGACTAAAGGCGTGTGGCCTGTATGCTTCGTAGAGTCAGTCCCTAAGCGGGGGCGGCCAGGGCGGCGCTGGCTACCAAGCCCAACAACGGAAGGGTGAGGTGGAGCCGGCTAATGGCAAGTGGGGAGCTCCTAACCGGCGCCTTAAGCGCCGGTTCAGGAAGCTGGCGCTCACAGCCGCGCCTGCTGGGCCGGCCCACGACACGCCTTCTATACACAAGAAAAAATACCATCTATACCACAAAAAATCCCATAAAAAGTATCGCTTCCTTCAGGATTAGACCACGCGACCTCTACTACAAGTTCCAATGGACTAACCACTAGAGCAATCAATCGATCATGGATATTTTCAGCGCGCACGAATTAAGAATAACTAAAGTCGCGCTATTTATTGCGCACAGATTTTGGAAAACGTAATTTTTTCGGGACGAAATTTGAAAATTCACAGATTTCAAAATAATCACGAATTGAAAAGGTTAACGAACTAAAAAAATCATTGATTTTAAAAAAGTTCATCAATTTTGAAAAAAAAAGTACATCAATATCAAACAGGTTCGTTTGAATTTGAAAAATGTTCATAGAAATTGAAAAAAAGTTCATCGAATTTGAAAAAAGTTCGTCGAAATATAGAAAAGGTTCATCAAATTTGAATAAAGTTCATGGAATTTAAAAAAAATGTATTTTTCGTTTTTTGTTCGTGATTTCAAAATGTGTTCATAGTTTTAAATTTATACACATTTACAAATTTTGTTCACAATTTTAAATTGTTCAGTGTACATCAAAAAATGTTCAATGGGTATTTAAATGGTTTTTCAGCGTATATCACAAAATTGTTCAATGTGTAGTTAAAAATTGTTCAGATTATATTACAAAAATGTTCAATGTATAAAATTTGTTCATCTTATATAAAAAAAATGTATAAATATGTTTTAAACTAAACCACAAAAATGTTCGCTCTGCAGTTAAAAATTGTTCATCATACACCGAAAAAAATGTTCATTGTATATTTGAAAATCGCTCGTCCTATATAAATTTTTGTTCATGTTCTCAATAATTGTTCATGTTTAAAAAATTGATGGAATTTTAAAATTTTAAAAATTTTACCAACCATGAAAAAAGTTCATCAAGATTAAAAAAAAGGTCATCAATTTTGGAAAAAAAGTTCATCGATTTGAAAAAGAGTTCACGGGTTTTCAAAAAACGGTTCACGAATTCGAAAAAATTCATAAAGTAGGAAAAGGTTCATCGATTTTGAAAAAAAGTTCATCGATTTGAAAAAGATTTCACGGATTTTCAAAAATGGTTCACGAATTCAAAAAAAGTTCATCATTCTGAAAATAGTTCATAGAATTTTAAAAAAAGTTCACGCAATTGAAAAATAAATACAGAATGGGAAAAAGAAAAAAGAAAGAAAAGTAAAAAACTGTTCCAAAAAAAACGGTTCCCAAAAGTGGGGGATTCCGCGACCGTCACAAAGAATAAACCAAACATGACAGAACTGGACACATATGTAGGCTTATCGTAGTGGTTGGTTCGCTGCTCTTTGAACCTAGAGATCGTAAGTTCGAACCCTGCCTCAGACACCATTTTTTGCTTTGATTCAGTTTGAACAGAATTAACAAAAAAGACAATGGGCCGGCCCGGCGCAGCAGGGGGGTGTGCGCCCGATTGCATAATGTACTGTAACGGGCGCAGCACCCTGCCTCAGACACCATTTTTTGCTTTGATTCAGTTTGAACAGAATTAACAAAAAAGACAATGGGCCGGCCCGGCGCAGCAGGGGGGTGTGCGCCCGATTGCATAATGTACTGTAACGGGCGCAGCGGGCGCCCTTTAGGGTTTGCCTGGCAAGTGCTACGAGATGCGTGACAGCGTGAGCGAGCGGGTTGCGTGCGGAAGCCAGGAGCGATCGTGAGTTTGACTTGTGGCTGTGAGAGATTTGTTGGAAAAAAAAGGGGTCGGTTTCGAGGATTTGCACAGCGTATTGGACATGAAAGTTGCTGGCTATACTATTAGGTTGATTCAAGAAAAGAGAGTCACAGGTGTCAGGTCGTGGAGTTGAGTTAATTGGAATACTTTGCTACATACACAAGACTACAGGGACTTCTTTTGGGTTCTTTGCTTGGTAAACTGGTCAAAGCTGGTGGTGTGGCAGCGATGTCGTTCAACGGGCAATCAAAGGGAAACCGAGGATGGCGACATGCGTATAAGGCGAGGAGTCTGGGGCGTGTCGTGGCAAGGGTCATGCATACATAGGGCGTCAAGCAATGCACAGAGATGTGCGGAGGCGGATACGACGCAAGGTGGAGCATGGTTGCAGTCGGATTAGTTCAGCTAGTTTGGACTGGACAGTCTGATGGATCGACATGGATGTTGGTCAAAGCAGAAGACGGCGGTGATTTCAGCGACGACGACATAGGAGCGTGATGTTGTTGGTGGCCGACTTCTAGGGCGTGGAAACACGTGGTGCGGGCCCGAGGGCTTTTGCGGCTTCTACAAGACTATGGCGCAGGGTTGATTCAAGGCAGTGTACACATGAGAGAGCTTCAAGTCGACGGGGCGCCGGGGGGGGGGTGGCATGTACAACCACCATGGAGTCATGTTGAAGGTGGTGCTGGAGTCTGATGGATGACTTCACTCTGAGCTGATGGAGGGGCTACGACATAAATGCATGGAGAGTCGAAGTCTATTTCAGCAGGAAAGCGAGAGGCACATGGATCGGATTGGGTACCAGTAGTCTGATGAAGACGTGATACTCGGCATCGGTCGGTGATGATCGGTGGTTCTCTGCAATAGGGGTTTGAGTGTGTGGGTTCGCGACCCGGGAGACTCGACCGGGACAGCAAAGGCTCGACGCGATGATAGCGGCAAGGCGTGCAGTAAGCATGGGACATAGCGACAGACCAAGAGACTGGTGGTTAGACATGTGGTCAGACAAATTGTGCAGGGGTGCTGAAACAGTGTTGACGAGTACCGGGTTCAAGTGTGAATGGGTCTATCGGTGCCGGTTGACGGACATGAGTTGACCATGGAGAATCTGCAAAAGTGGCGGGAAGTCTTAATGTCAAAGGCTGAGAGAGTACATGGCCGTATATTCTGTGGTGTTCAATGCACATGGCAAAGTGCGGATGACAAATACAGAAGGAGGCGGAGTGCTATAGCTGTGGGACATATGCCAGAGACTATCCGGGAAAAGGGTGAGACAACTGTGAATTTGACTCAGGATGACACAGGGCGACGGTGAAATTCCTTCAAGTTTCAGATAAGCAGTCAAGAAAGAACGGTGATGTTGAGTTCAAGTAACTCTTATACGTGGCGTCCAATATGTGGGTTGTTCATTTTCACGCAGACAGTGGTCGATGTGTGATGGCGTTGGACGATACTCCGGAAGTTGAGAGCACAAGGTAGAGTAACGAGGAACTTAATTTTGCTCGAGTGTTGACTGTGAAGAAGACGAGAAGGGACTACAGTTGCAGGTGGAGTCACATGGAGTCTTGGAGTAGCAGCGGTGCTCATGGCGTATCTCAAGTCCAATGTATATGGAGGTTCGACGCATGGATGAATTCAAGGTGGTGAAGGATATTCACCAAGGCGGAGTTTGTTAGAGTTGTGTCGAATATTATTGTACAAGGTAGGTTACAATTGGACTTGTAGTTGTATTGTGTTTAGATAGGATATAGAGTAGTGTCCAAGTAGGACACTTATATCCTAGGTCTATCATATATAGCGGGGTAGACACACGATGTAACCTATGCCAACATAATAGCACGGGCACGCGGGGGAGCCGACGGCGTGTGCCGGCGTCCGGGCAGCCGGGGTGCGGTATTGTAGCGGTGTCATGGAGAGGAGCGCCCGTAGTCAAGCCCCGGGGATGTAGCCATATCGATGAACCTCGTTAACAAATCTCAGTGTCATGTTTGTGTGATTGCTTGGTCCTCGAATGATCGACGGTATACCTCGGATTAATTGTAACAGCTCAGCGCCAAAAGTAGTAACTCAAGTTACAGGGATTAATATATTTAGTCCTTTGGCTCCGGAAGCTGCCCAGGAGCGAGCCTCCTCCTTGATCATGCAAACAAGTGTCGAGGAAGAGGGTGTAGTCTTGTCGAAGATTGCGGCGTTGCGGTGTCACCAAAGTGACCAGGCAGTGAAGGTGGCGATGGAGGCCAGGCCACGTCGCAGGGGTGCCGGAGTAGCGTCCAAGACCGTGGACAACCAGTCGAAGAAGCTAAACGATCCATCTGTCGGGAGAGTTGTGGGGCGGCCCCGGGAGAGAACCTCGTGCCAAGTAACCCAAGCGAAGACGCAGCCCACGAGGATGTGGTGAAGCGTCTCGGGCTCCTAGGAGCAGAGGATGCAAGTCAGCTCATGAGGCAGACTGCGACAGACGAGGCAATCGGCGGTCCAACATCTGTTTTAGGATGCCAGTCAAAGGAAGAATTTGACGAATAGGGGTGCCCAGGTCTTCCAAATCAGGCGCCAATGCGAGGAAGAAGTAGAACCCAAGAATAGCGCATTATAGCATGAGGGCGCCGAGTAAACTCCATTCTCAGTCCGGCGTCATCGGATCGTATCTGGTTGCGGGGTTGGCATCACATGTTGTAGCTGGCGCCAAAGGTCGACACATTCGACGGTGGCGACCGGCCCCAGGGCTCCTGGATGTCAAATATCCAAGCACGGTCGTCGTGCATGATCTTGCCATCCGTGAGGAGCGCTGCCTCTTACTAAGCACAAGTGCCACCAGGGCAGGTGCGAGGCTGAGGATGAAATTGCCGTCGAGCCAAGGATCGACCCAAAAATGGCAAGAGCTGCCATTGCCAATGGTCCACGTCTTGGAGGCCAGAGAAAATTGGAGCACCTTGGGGTGAGACGATGGCTGAAGATGAGACCAAGGGCGCGAGGGACCCGTAGCCTGAAGCGAGAGCCACCTGACTGACCGGGTGGGGGGTGCAATGGCAAGAAGTATATGCACATGCATGGCACACAGAACTTGTCGAACCAGAGGTAAGGACAACTCCAACGTGCCGACCCATTTGGTCCGCACGTGTCCGTTTGGGTCCGGGCGGCCAAAAACCACGAACCAACGTGTCGCTCTCACTGCAAATATTGTCCACTTCGTGTCCGTCCGAATGCCCTTCTGATCCAATTTTGGGTCCGATTTGCGTCCACACAAACACGATATGGATGAACCGGGGTCCTCTCGATGTCTGCCTCGAGCCCGCGTGCCAGTCGCCCAACCACCGTCTCCAGTCCTATTCAATGCCACACATGCGCCCAGGCCCGCTTGTCAACCCTAGGAAGTGTATGGACCCGTTCATTTTAATGGCAAGCGTACCATGGGCGACCGCCCCATCCACTTCCATCCCCCACCTACGCTTGCTCCCTGGGCAGCCGACATGAACCCTGACCGCCGCCACCATGGTCTTCTTCAGCAAGCGTGGCAAGCATGACCATGAAGCCGGGTCATCGTTGAGGCTTCGCTCGGCCAACTTCATGATGGCGGTGCGGGGCCGGCTAGCACGCCAGCACATGTACATTCCCGTGCACCATTGCCACTAACTAGGAGTACCGTGTGCCTTTGTAGTGGTCGGGCGTCAAACTCCCGCACGGCTAGCACCTCATTCTGGTGCCGACAGTGCCGCAATCTGACCACGCGCGCGCGGTCAAGATCTGAGCTGCCCGAGCTCCTC
Source organism: Triticum aestivum (assembly GCF_018294505.1). Taxonomy (NCBI): domain Eukaryota; kingdom Viridiplantae; phylum Streptophyta; class Magnoliopsida; order Poales; family Poaceae; genus Triticum; species Triticum aestivum. The sequence goes on from NC_057795.1 coordinate 304,467,979, forward strand.
TACCACCCAAACTACACGGCAAACTCACCGTACTAGGATGGGTGGTTTGTCATGGAGCACGACGTGCTCGCGGCCTACCAACAGGTCTTTTCCTGGATGCAGGCGTCAATGTTCATCGTCCTGACCAACGAAGAGGACAACACCGCCGCCTAGGGCCACGGGCTGCTTCTTTTAATTTTTTATGTTATTTTCTAAGTTTTAGTTAGTGTAACTAGACTTTCACCAGCGTTTTAAATATAAAGTTTATATTTTAAAAAAATATTTGAATTAAATTATTTTTTAAATGACCGACTCTCACAAGGGTCGGCCAACCTACGGCCTGTCGGACGAAACCGAACTGTTAGAGTATATTTGGTAGTTGTAGATATTCATATCGTAGACTGCCATATGTATCCGGGGTTGCCTTGCACCCCTAGTACTGTACTCTTATATATACCGGTCGAGGCCTCAATGCAATACAATCAATCCATCAGTTATATCAATTCTATCTATTAATATGGTATCACGAGGTTAGGTTCGGATCCTTGGCCACAAAACCTAATTCTTCCGCTGCTTCTCACGCACCCCCGTTCTTCTCGCGCCACCGGCCGTCCATCACGGTGCGCAATCAGCGCGCCCCCGGGGAGGTTCCCTATGACCTCCGCTGGGGGCAGTGCCCTCCTCTGTGGCGGATCGAGTTAATCCACCGCCGTCTCGTGTCCAGCAGCAGCAGATCGAAGTGTACCTTGTCATCCGTCATGGAGGCCGTCGACGACGACCCCGATCCGCGCCGCCGTGGTAGCAGCCGCGGTCTCCTTGTGGCGCACGTGTTCTTCCCCACGCTGCCGTGGTGGCAGCTAGGGCTTCCACGGGCGCCCTCCACCTGCCGTCGACCAGTCCCATGGCGGCGCCACCCTTCCATCCGGCCACCCCGGAGGTCTATACGGAGATTTGTTGCTGCTGATTTCTTTTTGGTAGTTTCTCTGATTTTTTACTCGATCAATGATCGAGATTGAGTCGCCCACCGCCCGTCCATCCCACGCCTCTTCTTCGACATCATCACCGGCTGTTCTCCTTCAACACCCGTGTCATCCGGGCTGGTGTGCGGTGCGCGGCGGGGCACCACCCGCAGCGCCGCCAGGCTCCTCCGCAACACGGTCCCCAAGCCGGTCGTCCCCGACTTCTCCGCCATGACTCCGACCTGCGCAGCATTGTCGTCCGTCGTCTCACACGTGCGTTGTCGGTCTGATCAACTGACCGGCGTACGGTCGCGACACGTACGGATTTGGGACGAGTGTCTTCAGTACGCGTGCATCTCCACCGACACGAGGGTTGCGGCTGCGTCGTTTGCAGCGCCGTTCTCCCTGGTCCTCTCCGCCATTGCATCTTCATCGCCATCGACTACGTCCTCGACATCGTCTACGACTACGTCAGTGCGCACCTTGTGCGCGTGGTCTTCATCAAGTTGTTCGAGTTCTTCGCCGTCTCCTTCGAGCTCCGCCGCCGCATCATATGGATCATCAGGCCTTGCACCAGATCGTCCGGGTTCACCTCTTCGCTTCGTCCAGCACCACCTCGTCGTCAGGGTCGTCGTCTCGTTCCTCCCCTTTGTTTACTCCGACAACTGCGGGCTGCATCGGCATCTTCTACCCCGCCATTGTGCGCCTGCGACCTTTGCGGAGGCCTTCTCTGCTGGTCCCTCCGACGACAACGCTTGGTGTGCACCCTCCCTCGCACGTCCAGTATTGGTAACACCGGTGCGTGCCATCGTCCCCGAGGCATTTTTTGGGCCTAGCAAACCCGAGCCTGTCTCGCCCGTCGGCTCCGGACTGCATCGACTTCGGCATCGACCCCCTCTTCGACTGCCTCGATGTATCGCCGTCTTCGTCCTAGGTGGCTTCCTCCTTACCCTCGGCAACCTCGACAGCTCCACGTCAACCACGGCTACCCTACGCATGGCACCCTCCACCATGACTATACACCCTACAGCTCGGTTTCCTCGACATCGGCACAAAGGGCTACCATCTGCATGAGTTACTCGCCGGTTATCTTCTCCAGTCTCACCGTCTGCGGTGCTCCCGCTGTGACTGCGGGGGGATGTTATAGTATATTTGGTAGTTGTAGATATTCATATCGTAGACTGCCATATGTATCCGGGGTTGCCTTGCACCCCTAGTCATGTACTCTTATATATACCAGCCGAGGCCTCAATGCAATACAATCAATCCATTAGTTATACCAATTCTATCTATTAATACGAACGTCTTCGGCCGTTTAGCCGATGGCCACCACCTGCGCCTTCGCCCGACTGCGCACCAAAATGAGTCGTGTGGCCAAGGACCTGAAAATCTGGAGCAACAGCCTGATCGGGGACACGAGGATTCAGTTCCACATCGCCTGTGAAGTCATTCTGCGCCTGGATGTTTCCCAAGAGAGCCGGCGGCTCTCGACGGCAGAGGCAGAGCTCGGGAAGGGCCTGAAGATCAAGCTGTTGGGTCTTGCGGCAATCGAACGCTGCAGGAAAAGGCAGGCCTCCCGGCTCACCTGGCTGCGTGCGGGAGACGCCCCCACCAAGTTTTTCATGGCCAAGATCAGCTCGAGAAGACGCAAGAACTTCATCAACGCCCTGAAAGTGGGAGACAACATTGTGACTGCACATGCAATTCACGAGCACTTCAACTGCATCCTAGTATCCTCTCAACATCGAGCTACATCGGTCAACTGGGATGAGCTGCGTATGCCCACGCTACAAGCAAACGGACTGGACAACCCATTCTCTGAAGACGAGGTTTGGGCGGCGATCAAGGATTCACCGGCGGAAAAATCGCCTGGGCCTGACGGATTCTGCGGGATGTTCTTCCGTAGTTGCTGGAGCATCATCAAAGAAGACATCATGCACGCGTTTCAGCAGTTCTACCACCTGGCCGGGCAAAATTTTGGGGCTCTGAACACTGCGATCATCGCGCTCATCCCCAAGAAAGACGGAGCAAGTTGCATTGTTGACTACAGACCAATTAGCCTGATCCATTCAATTGCCAAGTTGATCTCCAAAGTTCTCTCGCTCCGTCTAGCCTCTATGGTGCAGTCTATCGTCTCGCCCGCACAGACGACTTTCCTGAAGACCAGATGCCTGCACGACAGCTTTGTATATGTCCCGAACTGCGTCAAGAGCCTGCACCACAGTAAAACACACGGCGGTCCTCCTGAAACTTGACATCTCGAGAGCCTTTGACAATGTCTCCTGGGAGTATCTACTAGAGTTGCTCACAAGACTAGGGTTTAGTGCACGCTGGCGGGATTGGATTTTGCTCCTCCTCGCCACCTCATCATCGGCCATCCTCCTCAACGGGTCACCAGGCGCGCGCATCCTCCATCGACGGGGCCTCAGGCAGGGAGACCCACTATCCCCCCTCCTCTTCATAATCGCGATCGACCCCATACACCGCCTGCTGCAAGCTGCCGAGGAAGCCCTGGAGATCATGCCAGTTCCTCGTAGGGAGGTAAAGCTCAGGGTGAGTCTGTACGCCGACGACGTGATCATCTTCGCAAACCCCGACAAGGAGGAGATCGATCACCTGATGCATATCCTGCAAAATTTCGGCGACGCCTCGGGCCTTCGGATCAACCTTGCCAAGTCCACGGCCACGCCGATCCACTGCAACAACATCGACCTGCAGTATGTTTTCCAGGCGTTTCGCGGCCCGATCGCCCCCTTTCCAATTAGGTACCTAGGTCTTCCAGTAACGACGGGACGGCTTCGCCTAGTTCACCTACAGTTCATCCTTGATCGTATCCGTGCCCGGCTAGCGGGGTGGAAGGGACGAATGTTGTCCATGGCGGGCAGGCGCGCTCTGGTCCGCTGCGTCCTCTCGGCCCTGCCCAACCTCTTACAGCACTTCAAGTCCCAAAGAAGCTGCTGAAGGAAATTGACAAGTGCAGGCGGCGTTTTCTCTGGGGAAAGGATCAAGAAGTCTCGGGCGGTAGCTGCAAGGTTAGCTGGGAACGGGTCTGCTCCCCGGTTGAGCACGGCGGACTCGGTGTCCTGAACCTATCAAAGTTCAGCCGCGCGCTTCGGCTGAGATGGCTATGGCACAGTTGGAAAAACCCCACTCGGCCTTGGGTGGGTACGGAGCCACCATGCGATGCCTCGGATCATGCTCTGTTCAACACAGCGACGGCTGTTACTGTCGACAACGGCAAAACGGCGAGCTTGTGGCACTGCTCATGGCTAGGGCCGGTGCCGCTGAAGTTCTGCTTCCCGTCTGTCTTCAAGCACTCCAGGCGCAAGGGCAGAACTATGGTGCAAGCCATCAGCGGCGACCGCTAGGTTTTGGACCTAGCGCATGGCAACAACGTCGACCTTGTCAGCGAGGTTATCTCCCTGCATCGACTCTCTGGCAGCTCAACCTTCAGGTAGAAGAGCAGGACCAAATACGCTGGAGCTCGGAGGGGTCAGGCCAGTACAGCTCCCGCTCGGCCTATGCCATCTAGTTTTTGGGTTCGACGTCGGTAACATATCAGGCCATGATCTGTTAAGCCTGGGCTCCAGCCAAGCTGAAGATGTTTGCGTGGCTCCTCCACCAAACCCGACTGTGGTGCAATGATCGTCTCCAACGCAGGGGCTGGCCAAACTGCTACTTTTGCCAGCTGTGTTTGAGAAACCTGGAGACGGCGGGGCACCTGTTCTGGAGCTGCCCCTTTGCAAAGACAATCTGGGCAAGTTTATCCTCCTGACAGCACTGCAGGGGCTCAGCATCGCGTGCGAGTACATCGACAACAGCTCGCTGGAAATTATGGAGGCCATGGTAGCAGCGATGCAGCCAGCGCATGCTAAAGGGATCAAGTCACTAATTATGCTCGCGCTTTGGAAAGTTTGGCAGGAGCGCAACAGCCGCGTTTTCAGGAAACAAGAGGCGACGGCGCAAGATGTCATCAAGGCCATCAGGAGAGAGTTCTGTCTTTGGCAACAGGGAGGTTTCAAGCACATTCAGAGCCCCTTCGGGGATCCGCCGTGAGATTTTAGGGTTTTAGCTCTCGGTGCCTCAGGCACCTCCGCCTATGTTTTTCTCTTTTTTGGTAGTTTTTCTTTACTCCTTGATGCCTGGATCATCGCCTTTGTCATTTTGTCATTTGCTCCCTGCTTAATCAATGAAACACCAGCCTTGGCTGGCCAGTTAAAAAAAACAGACAAAATGTGCATTAGGCGTGTTGGAGTTGGCCTAAGCGCTCTCCTGGCTAAGAAGCGAGGCCTTCCAAGAGTTGTTGACGAGTGACATCAAATGGGAAGAGGTCACCTTCAGAGAGGTGGAAAAACGACAAATCTAGTGATACAGTATAATAGCTAGGTGTGTCTTTGGGTACGGACAGCGTTGGCAGCAGTTCCTATGTCGGAACTGTTGGTGGGGTCACCCTCTGAATGTTTCAAACATATTGAAAGTACAGGTAACAGGTTGAGAATTTTGATTGATGATTACGCTGCATGTGTTAGACGGGGTTAAACCATGTGATAGCTCACCGGCTAATTAATTAAGCATGTTATAAGCGAGGGTCACGTCGGAAAAAAGCATGTTAAGTGAGGGCGCGAGGGGGCCTCACATGTGATTGGCTCGGTGACGATGGAGGCGTGGTGGTGCGAATGGTAGCGCGTGTAGAGGAAGTGGTGGTGCAGCGCGCGGTGGAACCAGTAGTAGAGGAACTCGACCGGGCCGGCGTGCAGCAGCAGCAGCAGCACCGCGCCGTCAGTCCTCCACCATGGCAGGTTCTGCCCGCCCGGCATGTACACCGCGCCCAGGAGCAGCAGGATGGCGCTCAGGATGATCTGATCGTCCCTGCCGTGCGCATTATACACACACATGTAAACACATGCAACGTTAGTACGTTTTCTTATTATCCTTTTGGTGGATATAAGTCGACCAGCTACTAGAGCATATGTAGGAGCATATATACGTACCAGTTGCGCTCGCGGTCGACCTGATCGAACTCGATGCCGCGGTCGACGATCTGGCGCTTCCCGCGCGCGTTGTAGAGGCGGGACACGGTGATCCATGCCTGGTCGTGGAGCGCCCGGAGCAGCATCGACGGGAGGATGGCGACGTAGCCCAGGTCCAGCTCCCTCCACCCCTCGGTCGCCGCGAGGTGGCACCCGTGCGCCACCCATGGCGCCAGCACAAGATACTGCATATGCATTCGTCATCTCATCCACAATATATGTTGGATTGCTTGCGATCGAGGAGGTGCAAATCTGCTACTGCTAGGTACGTACCTTGAAGCTGCCGAGCCTCTTCCATGGCCACTCGCTGAGGATGCCGGGATTCGTAGCCATCGCAAGCTAGATGGTACTACTACGTACGTACCACTCAGCGAGGAGATGCCTATGATATGATGGCTCTTTGCCACCTGTGGGCTGTGGCGACGAGATGACCGCTGTATCCACTCGATTTATAGGCCCGTTATGTGGGTGGATGTAAAGCAGGTGGTCTAACATCCTACGTTGGTGTCAACATAACTACACTTGAATGGGTTGGCCGCAATAGGTAACCACAAATTGGTCCAAACTCCAATCCTCTGCTTGATTTTTTCCTCTTAGGGCTAGCCTCTTTGATTTTTTCCCTCTTAGAGGTAGCCTCTGATTTAATGAGAGCGGTGTGCTCCGATCCACAAAATCGTCCGCACAGCTATATGGTGTAACGCTACAAATGGGGACGGTTTTCTTTTTTGGGTGGACGGAATATGGGGACGTGCTGTTACGGGTAGAATTCATGGACCAGTGTGGATCATAAAATTGAATTTGTGGGGCGGTCTTTTAAGGGACACGAGCAAATACTCCCGCCGTTCTATAATATAAGAACGTTTTTAACACTACACTAATGCAAAAACGTTCTTATATTATGGGATGGAGGGGTAGTCTAAATATAGTCGTAATTGGGACCAGTGGCGGAGGATGAAAAAAATTAAGATGGGACGAATTTTAAAGCATAATTTTGTTTGATGCAAAACCATTAGTGAGTACGTACTCACTAATAGTGCACAAGAAGAGTATTTAACCAAAAACTAACATATTTCATGAAACCATGTCCAAAAACTACCACTTCACAAATTTATGCCAAAAACTATCACTTTTTACTAGGGATCCCTTTTTACTAACCCGTACCAAAAAACTAGCACTTTCGAAAAATGACCAGTTTAGAAGATTTAAACACTGACAAGTGGGGGCCACCCATCAAGGCTGATGTGGCAGGAAACACCGTTTATTTTGACTGTTAAGTTGACCGTTATGACATGTGGGCCCCACACGTCAGTAGCTTCTTCTTCCTCCTCCTATATCTCTCTTGGTCATTTCAACGAACACCTTGTCTTCGTGCCCGCGAGCACTGGTGTCGTCCATGTCGCCCACCTAGAGGCAATCATCCACCGCGTCCTGAACTAAAGCGCTGCAGATATTAGTAGTAGCGAGTTGCCCAAAAGCCCGCTGCTGCTAGCCATGTATAACAGTAGCACGGGCCACCACGCTGATACACGTTAGTTGTAGCGCCGTATCAGTAGCGCGGCACCCCGCGCTACCGATACACCTAAAACGCGCGCTACTGCTAGGCTTTTCCCTACTAGTGCACGCCCGTCCGTCACCGGCAGCGCCAGCCGCCCCGTCCACACCTCCCCGTAGACGATGTTCACCGCGCATGGCTACGAGAAGAACGCCGCGGCGGGCACGCCGGCGGCCCGCGCCACCCGCCCCGCCCATGGCAGGTGCGAGTCGTACACCAGCAAGCGCACTGCGGTCGTCTCCTCCGACAACAGGAGGTCGCGCAGCGTCTCGGACCCCGCGGCCTCCAGCCGGGAGAAGTACTCGGCGGGGTCCGGGCACGAGGCGAAGCCACCGGCGTCGAATCCATCGAAGATGGCGGCCACGCGGAAGGGCACGCCAGGGGGTGGGGTGGAGGAGAGCACGTGACGGGTGGAGACGAACGTTGGGCGGAGGCCCTGGCGCGCCAGGCGGCGGCCGAACTCCAGCATCGGGTTCGTGTGGCTCGGGGTGTCAATGCAACGATACCGGCGTGCGCACGGTGGACGCGAGGGCGGCGGTCACGCTCGACGAGTGGCTCGCCACGGCCACCGCCGACGACGAAATGAACCTCGCCTACTTCGAGCCAATGGGGTCCGAGGCTGGGTGGAACAAGCGCGCAGGGTGGAAGATGAGGTGTTTGTTAAAATGCCAGAGGTGTTTGCTAAAATGCCAGAAAGAGGGAGGAGGAAGAAGAATGACGTGTGGGCCCCACCTGTCATAGCGGTCAACTTAACGGACTAGAATAATGGAGTTGGCTTTCCTGCCACATCAGCCCTGACGGGTGGGCCCCACATGTCACAAACGTGTTTAAATTTCTTAAACTGGTCATTTTTTGAAACTGATAGTTTTTTGCCACGGGTTAGTAAAAAAGTGGTAGTTTTGGACACAAATTTATAAAGTGGTAGTTTCTGAAATGTGGTAGTTTTTGATTAAATACTCACATGAGAAAGGCTTCAATCCTTCTCTCTGTTTTTTTTGCGAGTAAAGAAAGACTTCAATCCGATAATGGAGGATCAACTACTTTTTTAAAAGTGGATGTAGTCGGCAACTAGTCTTGCATAGTATTATAACAACTGAAGCTATAGCAAAAATGGGTCTCGGCGAAAATAACATCTATTCTACCAAGTGATTACAACTCGGATCCATTTAGTAGTCAGTTTACGTAAAATGATAGCACCAAGCAATGGCATAAAAACTAATGATTTTGGAAGAAAACAAGCAAAACAACAATTCTGCCTAACTGTTGCAGTGTTGACCACTTCACCGTGACTAAAATATCATGACCAACAGGAAAGGAGGATCTAGCTGAGAAATTGATTTATGTGGTGCTCTTATTGTACTCCCTCCGTTTCTAAATATAAGTCTTTGTAAAGATTCTATTGGGTGGACTATATACGAAACAGAATTAATGAATCCATCCTTAAAATGCATCTGTATACATTCGTATGTAGTTCATAGTGGAATTTCTACAAAGACTTATATTTAAAAACAGAGAAAGTAGTTGCATGCCTTGTTAATATTTTTTAAGGACCCTTTTCCGAAAGGGAAACGTTTGGGGCCGGAGCACCGGCCGAACCTTGCGCCGGTCGCTCCACGCTGGCTCGCTAATTAAAAAAAAAACATGCGCACGTGCATCTGTGGCCTAGCCACAACTTATCTCTTTATCCCCTGTCCACTTCAAATCATCGCGTCTCTTCCTCTCTCCGCCGTCCACACCCATCCCGTCTGCAGCAGGGAACAGCGAGCTCGCTCCCACCACTCTCGCCGCCGTCGACCACTCACTGCCGCCCTGCTAGGCTTTTTTTGCTTTGTTTTGCCAGTTACGACTTTTGTTTGGCCGGTTCCAGCAAAACATGTTGCCGGTGGGTGCAAAACATCTCGCCGCACAGCGTCTCCGTCGCCTGGTTCCAGCAGCGCCGAGGTGTGGTCGCAGCTTTTCTTCTACCTGTTCTAGCACCTCTGACCTGCGGTTGCAACCTTTTTGTTGCTGCGACCGGCTCCGCCGGTGCTGGATATGGTGACCGCAGGTTGGAACCAGCAGCGTTTTGCTGCAACCCGTGGTGACCGCGTGCTGGAACGAGCTGCGTTTTTTGTTGTGCCCGTGGTGACCGCGAGCTGGAACCAACGGTGTTTTTTGCTGCGTTCGTGCTGACCGCGAGCTGGAAAGAGCTGCGTCTTTTGTTGTGCCCGTGGTGACCGCGGGCTGGAACCAACAGCGTTTTTTGCTGCGTTCGTGGTGACCGCGAGCCGGGGAGCGGACAGGGCGTGATGTTGCAACCGCGACTACGGCGCGTTGGAACGGGGCAACAAGAATGCTGGAACCGTGCAGGCAAAATGCTGGAACTAGCGTCAGCGACCTCCAGCAGCCATTTCTTTTCATTTTTGCTGGAACCAGTTCCAATTTTTGCTGGAACTATTGTTTTTCAGAGTTGCGACTACTGAAGCAGGTTTTTATTTTTGCTGCATCCGGTGAGCAATTTTGATGGAACCAGCGAACCTAGAGCTGCGATGACCAAAGTTCTTTTAGTGCGCTGCGACCGGCGAGCAAATTTTGTTGGAATCAGCGAATAAAAGAGTTGCATCGTCTAACAACTTTTTCCTGGTACTAATAAGCTTTTTTTACTGCATGCGTTTAATGGAGCAGGACGGTTACGAGTCATGGAGTACGTTCGGCGACCGCGGCTACGTGTGTCGTGAGCTCGACGGTGGGTGCGGCGGCGGGGCGGCGTGAAGCAATGAGCTCTTCGGCCGCATAGTGCTAGCTGGGCGAGGGCCACGAAGTGCTACAACCAGATTCGGCGGCGCGATGGAGCCTAAAAGTGCGGCGCCGATAAGTGCGCATTACGTGCTGGAAGCAGGCGGCGGGGAGGAGCCACGAGTGAGGCTGGATTTGCAGCGGTTTGAGGAGGTCGTGCAATTTTCCTTTTCTTTCTGCAAAGTAGTTCTAAGACGAGGATAATGCTAGAATCGCACGGGCCACATGAATACTATCGCGCAGCTGGCAGGCGACCGGCCAAAACGTTTGGCCGGTGCGCCGGCGCCTATTAATCGCCTTTCCGAAATTGAGGAATCTTTTTTTCACCAAGGAGACAAGCTCAAGACACTAGTGGTGCTTGAACTTGTCACGGATGTTCACTTTGATGCCTAAACTTGAAAAATACACCGAACTGGTTCTAAAACTTGGCACGAACGAGCAAATACGGTGCTAATGTTGTCCCTAGACGTAATATGCGTCAACGTGGCATTGACATGGCGTGGGGCGCATTCGTAGTTACGAAAAAAGAAATTCTTAAGCACTATGACTCTATGAGTAGTGGGCCCGTCTGTCAGTAATTACTGACAGAGATAAAAATGAGCACTACGTGAGTCGAACCTGTTAACTGACCCTTGGGCGATGCTTGCGCTAGCCGCTTAATCCAACGTGCTTTTCTGACAAACATAGTCCCTCTGTTATTATGTATTTAAAGAAAAAACTCTTATGGCCCCCCACAAAAAAAACTCTTATGTGTATAAATTGGCTTCAGCCAGGTGGCCCATGCTGCACACATTTTTTTAAATGTAAATAATAATCTAATAATAAAAGTTAGATTCAAATGTTCATGTGTTATTTATAATTACCTCATGCTAAAAAATATATGTGTGCACACAAAATAAATATAGAGAGGTATGCGATAAAAAAATTATTTTATAAATATTAACTAATTATTTGGAAAAAACTATTTTAAATATAATATATGAGTGTTTCAAACTGTTTGTAAACAAAAATTGAAAATACACAGTCATGGATTATATTTAACAATGATATATGAATATTTAAAATAAACAGTCATGAAATAATATATATGAATTATAACAATGTTTGTATAATATAAATAATTCATATAAATTGAGTGGCCCTTTTTTACGTTCAGTACGTGTTTGGTATTGTGGCTAGCGCAACTAGTGGGCTGGCAATAGGTTGCTTGTTCGATTCCTGTCTGTCGCATTTTTTCATTACTAATTTCTCCAATGTACTGGCGGGCGGGCTCATTTAGATACATTCATTTTTATGCATTTCTGCGACAAGTATTTCTGGACGGAAGGAGTACTCAAATAATAATTCTGTTTCCTAGCTACAATTGGGCCCACCATGCAAAAAAAAAACTATAATTGGGCCCCACTAGTCACTGCCACATCATCCATATACGGTGCCACCTAGGCGCATTTTATGTCTACGGATGTCATTAGCACCGTATTTGCACGTCCGTACCAAGTTTTAGAACCAGTTCGGTGTATTTTTCGAGTTCAGGCACTAAAGTGAACATTCATGACAAGTTAAAACACCACTAGCGTACTTATCTCTTAATTTAATTATACTACTGTATATGCATTCCTGTAAAAAGCCACAAGCATCTTTTGCCATATACAGGTTCCAAATAAAGGACGCACATTGCAGTTCTTGAAACCACTATATTACCTGCACTGCGCGATGCCGTACGCCTAACGCAATTGGCACTTGGTAGGCCCCGCCGCTCGCTGTGTCCTACTCGTGCTCGCCGGTCGGCCCGCCGTTCGCTTGGCTTGATGCAGGTGGCAGGCGGCAGCCGCTGTTCGCTACGCCCCGGACGTGCCCCGGTGTCCGTCCTCCACCGTGCCGTTGTCACGACCCAAGATCAGATATGAGACGGAGAGACGGATCAGCACCAATATCTAGATATAAATTGAGGATACAAGGAGAATCTGGGATGAGAAATCAGCAAGCAAGGAGAGGAATACAGAGAGCAGGAGGTGAGGAGCAGGAGCAAGGGGGCGAGAGACTTGATAACGATTCATTCCTTCGATGCCCTCCTCCTGTGCTCGCCGGGTTGCATATGTTTTTTTTTTGAGGAAGCCGGGTTGCATATGTAGCTTGTGTGAAGCCTCCGATGACCAGCCCATCTCGTAGCCGAGGCCCATGTTACATACATAACGTGACAGCCCATACTGGGGGTGTTACAGCCGTCCACTGCATCCGCTTGCTCGCTGCCCACCGCCCGATCGCCGTCCGCCTGGCCGCCGCCGCCGCCGCCGCCGCTACCAGGGTCCGTGGGAATCATGGTGTGCGGGGTTCGTTTTTTTTTTTTTGAGGCAAGCGTGGTTCGATTTGTGTTCGCTAGGACATATTAGCACTTCTCTAGGCCCAAACAGCGTGGCCGGGTAGCCCATCTGGACAAACAACGGCCCTTTTCATTTTTCCTGCGATTATTCCAGCGAACACAGGCAGCCAGCGATTCTTCTAAAAAATATTTAAAAGGCAGCCGGTCATTCCTATTCCCCGCGCGGGTCGGGGGTTAGCGACCAAACGGGCAATCCCGCCCGCACAAATGGGTCGTCCCGTTAGTCTGTTCTACGCTTTTTGGTCTGTTTTTTTCTTTTCTAGTTTGTATTTTTTTTCTTCTTTGCTTTTATTTTTATTTCATTTTACTTTCCTTTCGTTTTTCAAAGTCACAAAATTTTATAGAATTCTTAAACTCTTTTTCAAATCATAAACAATTTTTGAATTCATGAACTTTATTGAAAAAGGTGAACATTTTTATAACTTGTGAACATTTTTCTAATTCGTTATTTATTTCAAAATCATAACATTTTATGAAAGCTGTGAACATTTGCAAATTCATGAACATATTTTGAAATTCCTGAGCATTTTCTGAATTTGTGAAAAAAATTTAAACTCGTGAACATTTTCAAACACACGAAGATTTTTTAAATATGTGAACATTTTTTGAATTCACAAACCTTTTTTGAATCCAAATGTCTTTTATAAAATGCGATAATTTTCCAATATTTCAAACTCTCTGAATTTGCGAACATTGTTTTGATTCACGTTTTTTTTCATATTCGTGAACATTTTTGAATTTGTGAACATTTTTCCAAATTAATGAACAATTTTTGAAGTTGCTCTTATGCCAATTGCTAGCACTCACAAATCTGCCCACCCCCCTTCGCTCTCTGCCTCCCCCCCCTCTCTGTCACACACACACACACGCAAAAAGAAGATTAGGGGAGGAAGACACACTGAAGTTGTTGTGAAGCGCACTGAATGCTACTTTTCTCTCTTTTATTTCTCAACAGAAAACAAACGTGTCGTAGAGCTGGCTCTCCTACTTGATTGTGTTATCCCACGATCGAGAACAAGTCCAACAGCCCTCCTAACGCGCTTCGGGATCGTGCATACCATGTCCTCAGGCCGTACTAACACAAAGCTAAAAAAAGCTAACTAAAACCGAACATTGCCATGGAGACTAGATAGCAGATTATTTTCAAAACTATGACGTATTTTATAGCAAATTTGAAAACAATATGACCTAACGGACAAAAATCAATACTATGACCCCGTCGGCCTCTGGGTGGCCGAAGAGAAGCTTTTCGGCCTGTGGTTGGCTGAAGAGGACTCTTCGGCCACCAGTTGGCCGAAAAGGGACGCGGGTGGGCCGAAGAATGCCATTTCGGTCGGTGTTTGGTCGAAGAGGCCCGGACCGACCTTACACGTACACTTACGGACAGGTTCCACCGACTGACATGCACTAGTTGCATAAGGTGGCTAGCGGGTGTCTGTCTCTCTCACTTTAGTCGGATTGGAATCGATGAAAAGGGTCCTTATGAAGGGTAAATAGCAATTGGCATATCACGTTGTGGTTTTGGCGTAGGTAAGAAATGATCTTGCTAGAAACCTATAGCAGCCACGTAAAAAAACTTGCAACAACAATTAGAGGACGTCTAACTTGTTTTTGCAGCATATGCCGTGTGATGTGATATGGCCAAAAAGGATGTGATGAATGATATATATGTGATGTATGAGATTGATCATGTTCTTGTAATAGGAATCACGACTTGCATGTCGATGAGTATGACAACCGGCAGGAGCCATAGGAGTTGTCTTAATTTATTGTATGACCCGCGTGTCAATGAATAACGCCATGTAATTACTTCACTTTATTGCTAAACCGTTAGACATAGTAGTAGAAGTAATAGTTGGCGAGACAACTTTATGAAGACACGATGATGGAGATCATGATGATGGAGACCATGGTGTCATGCCGGTGACGATGATGATCATGGCGCCCCGAAGATGGAGATCAAAAGGAGCAAAATGATATTGGCCATATCATGTCACTATTTGATTGCATGAGATGTTTATCATGTTTTTGCATCTTATTTGCTCAGAATGACGGTAGCATAAATAGGATGATCCCTCATAAAATTTCAAGAAAGTGTTCCCCCTAACTGTGCACCGTTGCGAAGGTTCGTTGTTTCGAAGCACCACGTGATGATCGGGTGTGATAGATTCTAACGTTCGCATACGACGGGTGTAAGCCAGATTTACACATGCAAAACACTTAGGTTGACTTGACGAGCCTAGCATGTACAGACATGGCCTCGGAACACAAGAGACCGAAAGGTCGAACATGAGTCGTATAGCAGATGCGATCAACATGAAGATGTTCACCGATGATGACTACTCCGTATCACGTGATGATCGGACATGGCCTAGTTGACTCGGATCATGTATCACTTAGATGACTAGAGGGATGTCTATCTAAGTGGGAGTTCATTAAATAGTTAGATGAACTTAATTATCATGAACATAGTCAGATGGTCTTTGCAAATTATGTCGTAACTTGCGCTTTAGTTCTACTGTTTTAGATATGTTCCTAGAAAAAGTTTAGTTGAAAGTTGATAGTAGCAATTATGCGGACTAGGTCCATAAACTGAGGATTGTCCTCATTGCTGCACAGAAGACTTATGTCCTCAATGCACCGCTCGGTGTGCTGAACCTCGAGCGTCATTTGTGGATGTTGCGAACATCTGACATACACGTTTTGATGACTGCATGATAGTTCAGTGCGTAATGTTAAACGGTTTAGAATTAAGGCACCGAAGACATTTTTGAAACGTCGCAGAACATATGATATGTTCCAAGAGCTGAAATTAGGATTTCAGGCTCGTGCCCACGTCAAGAAGTATGAGACCTCCGACAAGTCTCTTAACCTGCAAACTAAGGGAGAAAAGCTCAATCATTGAGCATGTGCTCAGATTGTCTGAGTACTACAATCACTTGAATCGAGTGAGAGTTAATCTTCCAGATGAGATAGTGATGGTTCTCCATAGTCACTGCCACCAAGCTATTAGAGCTTCGTGATGAACTATAACATATCAGGGATACACATGATCCTTGAGCAATTCGTGATGTTTGACACCGCGAAAGTAGAAATCGAGTAGGAGCATCAATTGTTGATGGTTAGTAAAACCACTAGTTTCAAAAAGGGCAAGTGCAAGAAGGGATACTTCATGAAATGGCAAATCAGTTGCTGCTCTAGTGAAGAAACCCAGGGTTGAACCTAAACTCGAGACTAAGTGCTTCTGTATGAGGGAACGGTCACTGAAGCAGAACTACCCTAGACACTTGGTAGATGAGAAGGCTGGCAAGGTTGACAGAAGTATATTGGATATACATTGTATTAAATGTGTACTTTACTAGTACTCCTAGTAGCACCAGGGTATTAAGATACCGGTTCGGTTGCCAAGTGTTAGTAACTCGAAATAAAAGAGCTACGAAATAAACGGAGACTTGCTAAAGGTGAGATGACGATGTGTGTTGGAAGTGTTTCCAAGGTTGATGTGATCAAGCATCGCCTGCTCCCTCTACCATCGAGATTGGTGTTAAACCTAAATAATAATTATTTGGTGTTTGCATTGAGCATAGACATGATTGGATTATGTTTATCGCAATACGGTTATTCATTTAAGGAGAATAATGGTTACTCTGTTTATTTGAATAATACCTTCAACGGTCTTGCACCTAAAATGAATGGTTTATTGAATCTCGATCATAGTGATACACATGTTCATGCCAAAAGATATAAGATAGTAATGATAGTACCACCTACTTGTGGCACTGCCATTTGAGTCATATTGGTATAAAACGCATGAAGAAGCTCCATGTTGATGGATCTTTGGACTCACTCATTTTTGAAAAGTTTGAGACATGCGAACCATGTCTATTGGTGTATACGCATGAAGAAACTCCATGCAGATGGATCGTTTGGACTCACTTGATTTTGAATCACTTGAGACATGAAATCATACCACATGGGCAAGATGACCGAAAGGCCTCGTTTTCAGTGAGATGGAACAAGAAAGCAACTTGTTGGAAGTAATACATTTTGATGTGTGCAGTCCAATGAGTGCTGAGGCACGCAGTGGATATCATTATGTTCTTGCTTCACAGATGATTTGAGTAGATGCTAAGTATATTTACTTGATGAAACACAAGCTGAATTATTGAAAGGTTCAAGTAATTTCAGAGTGAAGTTGAAGATCATCATGACAAGAGGATAAGATGTCTATGATATGATCATAGAGATGAATATCTGAGTTACGAGTTTGGTACACAATTAAGACCTTGTGGAAATTGTTTCATAACTAATACCGCCTGGAACACCATAGTGTGATGGTGTGTCCGAACATCATAAATGCACCCTATTGGATATGGTGCATACCATGATGTCTCTTATAGAATTACCACTATCGTTTATGGGTTAGGCATTAGAGACAACCGCATTCACTTCGAATAGGGAACCACGTAATTCCGTTGAGATGACACCATATGAACTATGGTTTAGAGAAACCTAAGCTGTCATTTCTTAAAAGTTTGGGGTTGTTACGCTTATGTGAAAAGTTTTTCCTGATAAGCTCGAACCCAAATCGGATAAAATGCATCTTCATAGGACACCCAAAACAGTTGGGTATACCTCCTATTTCAGATCTGGAAGCAAAAGTGATTGTTTCTAGAATCGGGTCCTTTCTCGAGCAAAAGTTTCTCTCGAAAGAATTGAGTGGGAGGATGGTGGAGACTTGATGAGGATATTGAACCGTCACTTCAACTAGTATGTAGCAGGGCACAGGAAGTTGTTCCTGTGGCGCCTACACCAATTGAAGTGGAAGCTGATGATAGTGATCATGAAACTTCGGATCAAGTCACTACCAAACCTCGTACGTTGACAAGGATGCATACTACTTCAGAGTGGTACTTAATCCTGTCTTGGAGGTCATGTTTCTAGTCAACAATGAACCTACGAGCTATGGAGAAGCGATGGTGGGCTCGAATTCCGACAAATGGCTCGAGGCCATAAAATCCAAGAGAGGGTCCATGTATAAAACAAAGTGTAGACTTTGGAAGAACTACTTGATGGTCGTAAGGCTGTTGGGTACAGATGGATTCTAAAAGGGAAGACAGACAATGATGGTATGTGTCACCATTAAGAAAGCTCGACTTGTCGCTAAGATGTTTTCCGACAAGTTCAAGGAGTTGACTATAGTGAGACTTTCTCACTCGTAGCGATGCTAAGAGTCTGTTGGAATTGTATTAGCAGTTACTGCATTATTTATGAAATCTTGCAGATAGGATGTCAAAACATTGTTTCCTCAACAATTTTCTTGAGGAAAGGTTGCATGTGATACAACCAGAAGGTTTTTGTCAATCCTAAAAGATGATAACAAGTATGCAAAGCTCCAGTAGTCCTTCTAAGGACTGGAGTAAGCATCTCGGAGATGGAATATACGCTTTGATGAGATGATCAAAGATTTTAGGTTTATACAAAGTTTATGAGAAACTTGTATTTCCAAAGAAGTGAGTGGGAGCACTATAGAATTTCTGATAAGTATATGTTGTTAACATATTGTTGATCAGAAATGTTGTAGAATTTCTGGAAAGCATATAGGGTTATTTGAAAGGTGTTTTTCAATGGGAAAAACCTGGATTAAGCTACTTGAACATTGAGCATCAAGGTCTATAAGGATAGATAAAAAACGCTTAATAGTACTTTCAAATGAATACATACCGTGACAATATTTTGAAGGAGTTCAAATAGATCAGCAAAGAAGGAGTTCTTGGCTGTGTTATAAGGTGTGAGTATTGAGGAAGACTCAAGACCTGACCACAGCAGAAGAGAGAGAAAGGATGAAGGTCGGCCCCTATGCTTTAGACGTAGGCTCCACAGTATGCTATGCTGTGTACCGCACCTAAAGTGTGCCTTGCCATGAGTCAGTCAAGGGGTACAAGTGTGATCCAGGAATGGATCACAGGAGAGCGGTCAAGGTTGTCCTTAGTAACTAGTGGACTAAGGAATTTTCTCGATTATGGAGGTGGTAAAGGAGTTCATCGTAAAGGGTTACGCCGATGCAAACTTTGACACTAATCTGGATGACTCTGAGTAGTAGACCGGATTCGTATAGTAGAGCAGTTATTTGGAATAGTTCCAAATAGCGCATGGTAGCTGCATCTAGGAGATGACATAGAAATTTGTAAAGCACACACGGATCTGAAAGATTCAGACCCGTTGACTAATAACCTCTCTCACAAGCGAGATATGATCAAACCCAATGGGTGTTGGATTCATTACAATCACATAATGATGTGAACTAGATTATTGACTCTAGTGCAAGTGGGAGACTGTTGGAAATATGCCCTAGAGGCAATAATAAAATGGTTATTATTATATTTCTTTGTTCATGATAATTGTCTATTATTCATGCTATAATTATATTAACTGGAAACTGTAGTACATGTGTGAATGCATAGACCACAACATGTCCCTAGTGAGCCTCTAGTTGACTAGCTCGTTGATCAATAGATGGTTATGGTTTCCTAACCATGGACATTGGATGTCATTGATAACGTTATCACATCATTAGGAGAATGATGTGATGGAGAAGACCCAATCCTAAGCATAGCACAAGATCGTGTAGTTCGTTTGCTAAGAGCTTTTCTAATGTCAAGTATCATTTCCTTAGACCATGAGATAGTGCAACTCCCGGATACCGTAGGAATGCTTTGGGTGTACCAAACGTCACAACGTAACTGGGTGGCTATAAAGGTGCACTACAGGTATCTTTGAAAGTGTCTGTTGGGTTGGCACGAATCGAGACTGGGATTTCTCACTCCGTATGACGGAGAGGTATCTCTGGGCCCACTCGGTTATGCATCATCATAATGAGCTCAATGTGACTAAGTAGTTAGTCACGGGATCATGCATTATGGAACGAGTAAAGTGACTTGCCGGTAACGAGATTGAACGAGGTATTGGGATACCGACGATCGAATCTCGGGCAAGTAACGTACCGATTGACAAAGGGAATTGCATACGAGATTGCTTGAATCCCCGACATCGTGGTTCATCCAATGAGATCATCATGGAACATGTGGGAGCCAACATGGGTATCCAGATCCCGCTATTGGTTATTGGTCGGAGAGATGCCTCGGTCATGTCTGCATGATTCCCGAACTCGTAGGGTCTACACACTTAAGGTTCGATGATGCCAGAGTTGTTATGGGAAATAGTATGTGGTTACCGAAGGTAGTTCGGAGTCCCATATGTGATCCCGGACGTGACGAGGAGCTCCGGAATGGTCCGGCGGTGAAGATCGATATATTGGACGAAGGGTATTGGAGTCCGGAAGTGTTCCGGGGGTACCAGGCTATGGCCAGCATGACCGAAAGGTGTTTCGGGAGCCCCGGCAAGTGTTGGAGGGCCTCATGGGTCAAAGGGGAAGGGGCAAACCAGCCCACTAAGGGGTGGTGCCCCCCCACACACTTTCCCATGTTATTTGGGGAGGTGGGGCGCCTCCACCTGGCTTGGGAGGCAATCCTCCACCTGCTTGGCTTGGGGGGCAAGTCTCCCTAGGATTTTCCCTAGGGAGATCCAATCTGCTTGGCCGCCGCCCCCTAGGGGGAGCCCTTGAAGGAAATATGCCCTAGAGGCAATAATAAAGTTATTATTTATTTCTTTATATCATGATAAGTGTTTATTATTCATGCTAGAATTGTATTAACCGGAAACATAATACATGTGTGAATACATAGACAAACATAGTGTCACTAGTATGCCTCTATTTGACTAGCTCGTTTATTAAAGATGGTTATGTTTCCTAGCCATGGACAAATGAGTTGTCATTTGATTAACGGGATCACATCATTAGAAGAATGATGTGATTGACTTGACCCATTCCGTTAGCTTAGCACTTAATCGTTTAGTATGTTGCTATTGCTTTCTTCATGACTTATACATGTTCCTATGACTATGAGATTATGCAACTCCCGTTTACCGGAGGAACACTTTGGGTGCTACCAAACGTCACAACGTAACTGGGTGATTATAAAGGAGTACTACAGGTGTCTCCGAAGGTACATGTTGGGTTGGCGTATTTCGAGATTAGGATTTGTCACTCCGATTGTTGGAGATATATCTCTGGGCCCTCTCGGTAATGCACATCACTATAAGCCTTGCAAGCAATGTAGCTAATGAGTTAGTTACAGAATGATGCATTACGTAACTAGTAAAGAGACTTGCCGGTAACGAGATTGAACTAGGTATTGGATACCGACGATCGAATCTCGGGCAAGTAACATGCCGATGACAAAGGGAACAAAGTATGTTGTTATGTGGTTTGACCGATAAAGATCTTCGTAGAATATGTAGGAGCCAATATGGGCATTCAGGTTCCGCTATTGGTTATTGACCAAGAATAGTTCTAGATCATGTCTACATAGTTCTCGAACCCGTAGGGTCCGCACGCTTAATGTTTCGATGACAGTTATATTATGAGTTTATGAGTTTTGATGTACCGAAGGAGTTCGAAGTCCCGGATGAGATCGGGGACATGATGAGGAGTCTCGAAATGGTCAAGACGTAAAGATCGATATATTGTACGACTATATTCGGAGTTCGGAAAGGTTCCGAGTGATTTGGGTATTTATCGGAGTACCGGAGAGTTACGGGAATTCGCGGGGGAGAAGTATTGGGCCTTATTGGGCCATACGGGAAAGAGAGAGGGGCTGCCTAGGGCAGGCCGCGCCCCCCAAGGCTTAGTCCGAATTGGACTAAGGGGAGGGGCCGCACCCCCTCCTTCCTTCCCTTCTCTCTTCCCCTTCCTTCTCTCCTACTCCTACTAGGAAAGGAGGAGTCCTACTCCCGGTGGGAGTAGGACTCCCCCCTTGGGCGCGCCTCCTCCTCCTTGGCCGGCCCTCCTCCCCTTGCTCCTTTATATACGGGGGCAGGGGGGCACCCCATGATACACAAGTTGATCTCCGTGATCGTTCCTTAGCCGTGTGCGGTGCCCCCCTCCACCATATTCCACCTCGGTCATATCATCGCGAAGCTTAGGCGAAGCCCTGCGCCAGTAGAACATCATCATCGTCACCACGCCATCGTGCTGACGGAACTCATCCCCGACACTTTGCTGGATTGGAGTCCGGGGATCGTCATCGAGCTGAACGTGTGCTGAACTCGGAGGTGCCGTACGTTCGGTACTTGGATCGGTCGGATCGTGAAGATGTACGACTACATCAACCGCGTTGTCATAACGCTTCCGCTTACGGTCTACGAGGGTACGTGGACATTACTCTCCCTCTCGTTGCTATGCATCCCCGCGATCTTGCGTGTGCGTAGATTTTTTTTTTGAAATTACTACGTTCCCCAATAGTGGCATCCGAGCCTAGGTTTTATGCGTTGATGTTATTTGCACGAGTAGAACACAAGTGAGTTGTGGGCGATACAAGTCATACTGCTTACCAGCATGTCATACTTTGGTTCAGCGGTATTGTTGGATGAAGCGGCCCGGACCGACATTACGCGTACGCTTACGCGAGACTGGTTTTACCGCCGTGCTTCGCACACAGGTGACTAGCGGGTGTCTGTTTCTTCAACTTTAGTTGAACCGAGTGTGGCTACGCCCGATCCTTCGAAGGTTAAAACAACACTAACTTGACAAACTATCGTTGTGGTTTTGATGCGTAGGTAAGAACGGTTCTTGCTCAGTCCGTAGCAGCCACGTAAAATTTGCAACAACAAAGTAGAGGACGTCTAACTTGTTTTTGCAGGGCATGTTGTGATGTGATATGGTCAAGACGTGATGCTATATTTTATTGTATGAGATGATCATGTTTTGTAACCGAAGTTATCAGGCAACTAGCAGGAGCCATATGGTTGTCGCTTTATTGTATGAAATGCAAACGCCCTGTAATTGCTTTACTTTATCACTAAGCGGTAGCAATAGTCGTAGAAGCAATAGATGGCGTAACGACAATGATGCTACGATGGAGATCAAGGTGTCGCGCCGGTGACGATGGTGATCACGACGGTGCTTCGGAGATGGAGATCACAAGCACAAGATGATGATGGCCATATCATATCACTTATATTGATTGAATGTGATGTTTATCCTTTATGCATCTTATCTTGCTTTGATTGACGGTAGCATTTTAAGATGATCTCTCACTAAAAATTATCAAGAAGTGTTCTCCCTGAGTATGCACCATTGCGAAAGTTCTTCGTGCTGAGACACCACATGATGATCGGGTGTGATAGGCTCTACGTTCAAATACAACGGGTGCAAAACAGTTGCACACGCGGAATACTCAGGTTAAACTTGACGAGCCTAGCATATAACAGATATGGCCTCGGAACACGGAGACCGAAAGGTCGAGCGTGAATCATATAGTAGATATGATCAACACATTGATGTTCACCGTTGAAACTACTCCATCTCACGTGACGATCAGAGATGGTGTAGTTGATATGGATCACGTAATCACTTAGAGGATTAGAGGGATGTCTATCTAAGTGGGAGTTCTTAAGTAATATGATTAATTGAACTTAAATTTATCATGAACTTAGTCCTGGTAGTATTTTGCAAATTATATTGTAGATCAATAGCTTGCATTGTTGTTTTCATATGTTTATTTTGATATGTTCCTAGAGAAAATTGTGTTGAAAGATGTTAGTAGCAATGATGCGGATTGGATCCATGATCTGAGGTTTATCCTCATTGCCGCACAGAAGAATTATGTTCTTAATGCACCGCTAGTTGACAGACCTATTGCAGGAGCAGATGTAGACGTTATGAACGTTTGGCTAGCTCAATATGATGACTACTTGATAGTTTTGTGCACCATGCTTAAAAGGCTTAGAATCGGGACTTCAAAGACATTTTGAACGTCATGGACCATATGAGATGTTCCAGGAGTTGAAGTTAATATTTCAAGCAAATACCCGAGTTGAGAGATATGAAGTCTCCAACAAGTTCTATTGCTAAAAGATGGAGGAGAATCGCTCAACTAGTGAGCATGTGCTCAGATTGTCTGGGTACTATAATCGCTTGAATCAAGTGGGAGTTAATCTTCCAGATAAGATAGTGATTGACAGAATTCTCTAGTCACCATCACCAAGTTAGTAGAACTTTGTGATGAACTATAGTATGCAAGGGATGACGAAAACGATTCCCAAGCTCTTCGTGATGTTGAAATCGACGAAGGTAGAAATCAAGAAAGAGCATCAAGTGTTGATGGTTGACAAGATCAATAGTTTCAAGAAAAGGGCAAAGGGAAAGAAAGGGAACTTCAACTAGAATGACAAGCAAGTTGTCACTCCCGCGAAGAAGCCCAAAGCTGGACCAAAGCCTGAAACTGAGTGATTATACTGCAAAGGAAATGGTCACTAGAAGCAGGAAATGCCCTGAATATTTGGTGGATAAGAAGGATGGCAAAGTGAACAGGGGTATATTTGATATACAGGTTATCGATGTGTACCTTACTAGTGTTTATAGTAACCCCTGAGTATTTAATACTTGTTCGGTTGCTAAGATTAGTAACTCGAAATAGGAGTTACAGAATAAACAGAAACTAGTTGAGGGTGAAGTGACGATGTGTGTTGGAAGTGGTTCCAAGATTGATATGATCATCATCGTACACTCCCTATACTTTCGGGATTAGTGTTGAACCTAAATAAATGTTATTTGGCATTTGCATTGAGCATGAATATGATTTGATCATGTTTATTGCAATACAGTTATTCATTTAAAATCAGAGAATAATTGTTGTTCTGTTTAAATGAATAAAACCTTTGATGGTCATACACCCAATGAAAATAGTTTGTTGGATCTTGATCGTAGTGATACACATATTCATAATATTGATGCCAAAAGATGCAAAGTTAATAATGATAGTGCAACTTATTTGTGGCACTGCCGTTTGGGTCATATCGGTGTAAAGTGCATGAAGAAACTCCATAAAGATGGATTTTCGGAATCACTTGGTTATGAATCATTTGATGCTTGCGAACCGTGCCTTTTGGGCAAGATGACTAAAACTCCGTTCTCCGGAACAATTGAACGAGCTACTGACTTATTGAAAATAATACATACCGATGTATGCGATCCGATGAGTGTTAAGGCTCGTGGCAAGTATCGTTATTTTCTAACCTTCACAGATGATTTGAGCAGATATGGGTATATCTACTTAATGAAACATAAGTCTGAAAATAGTTTAAAAGTTCAAAGAATTTCAGAGTGAAGTGGAAAAATCATCGTAACAAGAAAAATAAAGTTTCTACGATCTGATAATGGAGAAGAATATTTGAGTTATGAGTTTGGTCTTCATTTGAAACAATGTGAAATAGTTTCACAACTCACGCCATCTGGAACACCACAATGTAATGGTGTATCTGAACATCGTAATCGTACTTTACTAGATATGGTGCGATCTATGATGTCTCTTATCGGTTTACCACTATCGTTTTGGGGTTATGCATTAGAGACAGCTGCATTCACATTTAATAGGGCACCATCTAAATCCGTTGAGACGACACCGTGGTTTAGCAGTAAACCTAAGCTGTCGTTTCTTAAAGCTTGGAGTTGCGATGCTTATATGAAAAAGGTTTTTAACCTAATAAGCTCGAACCCAAATCGGAAAAGTGTGTCTTCATAGAATACCCAAAGGTAACTATTGGGTACACCTTCTATCACAGATCCGAAGGCAAGTTATTCGTTGCTAAGATGGATCCTTTCTAGAGAAGAAGTTTCTCTCGAAAGAAGTGAGTGGGAGGAAAGTAGAACTTGATGAGGTAATTGTACCTTCTCCCTTATTGGAAAGTAGTTCATCACAGAAATCAGTTCCAGTGATTCCTACACCAATTAGTGAGGAAGTTAATGATGATGATCATGAAACTTCAGATCAAGTTGCTACCAAACGTCGTAGGTCTTCCAGAGTAAGATCCGCACCAGAGTGGTATGATAATCATGTTCTGAAAGTCATGTTACTAGACCATGATGAACCTACGAACTATGAGGAAGCGATGATGAGCCCAGATTCCGCGAAATGGCATGAGGCCATAAAATCTGAGATATGATCCATGTATGAGAACAAAGTATGGACTTTGATTGACTTGCTCAATGATCAGCAAGCCATGTTAAATAAATGGATCTTCAAGAGGAAGACGGACACTGATAGTAGTGTTACTATCTACTAAGCTCGACTTGTTGCGAAATGTTTTCAACAAGTTCAAGGTGTTGAATACGATGAGATTTTCTCACTCGTATCAAAGCTTAAGTCTGACTGAATCATGTTAGCAATTGCCACATTTTATGAAATCTGGCAAATGGATGTCAAAACTGCATTCCTTAATGGATTTATTAAAGAAGAGTTGTATATGATGCAACCAGAAAGTTTTTGTCAATCCTAAAGATGCTAACAAAGTGTGCAAGCTCCAGCAATCCATCAATGGACTAGTGCAAGCATCTCGGAATTGGAATATATGCTTTGATGAGTTGATCAAAGCATTTGGTTTTATACAGACTATTGGAAAGAACTATATTTACAAGTGAGTGGGAGCACTACAACATTTCTGATAAGTATATGTGAATGACATATTATTAATTGGAAATGATGTAGAATTTTCTGGAAAGCATAAAGGAGTGTTTGAAAGGAGTTTTTTTCAAAGAAAGACCTCGGTGAAGCTGCTTACACATTGAGCATCAAGATCTATATAGATAGATCAAGACGCTTGATAAGTTTTTTAATGAGTACATACCTTGATAAATTTTTTGAAGTGGTTCAAAATGGAACAGTCAAAGAAAGAGTTCTTGCCTGTGTTGCAAGGTGTGAAGTTGAGTAAGACTCAAAACCCGACTATGGCAGAAAATAGAAAGAGAATGAAAAGTCATTCCCTATGCCTCAGTCATAGGTTCTATAAAGTATGCTATGCTGTGAACCAGACCTATTGTATACCTTGCTCTGTGTTTGGCAAAGGAATACAATTTTGATCTAATAGTAGATCACTGGACAACGGTCAAGAATATCCTTAGTGAGGACTAAGGAGATGTTTCTCGATTATGGAGGTGATAAAAGAATTCGTCGTAAAAGTTACATCGGTGCAAACTTTTTACACTGATCCCGATGACTCTAAGTCTCAATCTGGATACATATTGAAAGTGGGAGCAATTAGCTAGAGTAGCTCCGTATAGAGCATTGTAGACATAGAATATTTGCAAAATACATACGGCTCTGAATGTGACAGACCCGTTGACTAAACTCCTCTCACGAGCAAAACATGATCATACCTTAGTACTCTTTTGGGTGTTAATCACATAGCGATGTGAACTAGATTATTGACTCTAGTAAACCCTTTGGGTGTTGATCACATGACGATGTGAACTATGGGTGTTAATCACATATAGATGTGAATATTGGTGTTGAATCACATGATGATGTGAACTAGATTATTGACTCTAGTGCAAGTGGGAGACTGAAGGAAATATGCCCTAGAGGCAATAATAAAGTTATTATTTATTTCCTTATATCATGATAAATGTTTATTATTCATGCTAGAATTGTATTAACCGGAAACATAGTACATGTGTGAATACATAGACAAACATAGTGTCACTAGTATGCCTCTACTTGACTAGCTCGTTTATTAAAGATGATTATGTTTCCTAGCCATGGACAAATGAGTTGTCATTTGATTAACGGGATCACATCATTAGAAGAATGATGTGATTGACTTGACCCATTCCGTTAGCTTAGCACTTGATCGTTTAGTATGTTGCTATTTCTTTCTTCATGACTTATACATGTTCCTATGACTATGAGATTATGCAACTCCCGTTTACCGGAGGAACACTTTGGGTGCTACCAAACGTCACAACGTAACTGGGTGATTATAAAGGAGTACTACAGGTGTCTCCGAAGGTACATGTTGGGTTGGCGTATTTCGAGATTAGGATTTGTCACTCCGATTGTTGGAGAGATATCTCTGGGCCCTCTCGGTAATGCACATCACTATAAGCCTTGCAAGCAATGTAGCTAATGAGTTAGTTACAGAATGATGCATTATGTAATGAGTAAAGAGACTTGACGGTAACGAGATTGAACTAGGTATTGGATACCGACGATCGAATCTCGGGCAAGTAACATTGCGGATGACAAAGGGAACAAAGTATGTTGTTATGCGGTTTGACCGATAAAGATCTTCGTAGAATATGTAGGAGCCAATATGGGCATCCAGGTTCTGCTATTGGTTATTGACCAAGAATAGTTCTAGGTCATGTCTACATAGTTCTCGAACCCGTAGGGTCCGCACGCTTAAGGTTTCGATGACAGTTATATTATGAGTTTATGAGTTTTGATGTACCGAAGGAGTTCGGAGTGCCGGATGAGACCGGGGACATGACGAGGAGTCTCGAAATGGTCGAGACGTAAAGATCGATATATTGGACGACTATATTCGGAGTTCGGAAATGTTCTGAGTGATTCGGGTATTTATTGGAGTACCGGAGAGTTACGGAAATTCGCCGGGGAGAAGTATTGGGCCTTATTGGGCCATACGGGAAAGAGAGAGGGGCTGCCTAGGGCAGGCCGCGCGCCCCCCAAGGCTTAGTCCGAATTGGACTAAGGGGAGGGGCCGCACCCCCTCCTTCCTTCCCTTCTCTCTTCCCCTTCCTTCTCTCCTACTCCTACTAGGAAAGGAGGAGTCCTACTCCCGGTGGGAGTAGGACTCCCCCCTTGGGCGCGCCTCCTCCTCCTTGGCTGGCCCTCCTCCCCTTGCTCCTTTATATACGGGGGCAGGGGGCACCCCATGATACAAAGTTGATCTTCGTGATCGTTCCTTAGCCGTGTGCGGTGCCCCCCTCCACCATATTCCACCTCGGTCATATCGTCGCGAAGCTTAGGCGAAGCCCTGCGCCGGTAGAACATCATCATCGTCACCACGCCGTCGTGCTGATGGAACTCATCCCCGACACTTTGCTGGATCGGAGTCCGGGGATCGTCATCGAGCTGAACGTGTGCTGAACTTGGAGGTGCCGTACGTTCGGTACTTGGATCGGTCGGATCGTGAAGACGTACGACTACATCAACCGCGTTGTCATAACGCTTCCGCTTATGGTCTACGAGGGTACGTGGACATTACTCTCCCCTCTCGTTGCTATGCATCACCATGATCTTGCGTGTGCGTAGGAATTTTTTTGAAATTACTACGTTTCCCAACAACCCTAGGGCGCCTCCCCCTCTCGCCTTGCCCCTATATATAGTGGAGGGGTGGGAGGGCAGCCGCACCTCTTCCCTGGTGTAGCCCTCTCCCTCCTCCAACACCTCCTCCTCCGTAGTGCTTGGCGAAGCCCTGCTGGAGAACCACGAGCTCCACCACCACCACGCCGTCATGTTGTCGAAGTTCTACCTCAATTTCTCATCTTCCCTTGCTGGATCAAGGAGGAGACGTCCCCGGGCTTTAAGTGTGTTGAACGCGGAGGCGCCGTCCGTTTGGCGCTTAGATCGGAATTGACCGCGATCTGAATCGCTGCGAGTACGAGTCTGCCAACCGCGTTCTTGTAACGCTTCCACATCACGATCTTCAAGGGTATGAAGATACACTCATCCTCTCCCTCTCTCGTTGCTAGTCACTCCATAGATTGATCTTGGTGATGCGTAGAAAATTTTGAATTTCTGCTACGTTCCCCAACAGCTACATATTTGTGGCTTGTGTAAAAAAAGAGCCACTCCCTTGCTTAGCTCTACTCATTCATCCCTACTAACAAAGCTTGCTTATATGCACTAGGTGGTTACTAACAAGGGAACCCTACTAACAAGTCGAGCTCTCTAAGAAAACAATCAACAAATATGTAGTTCCAATATGTAGATAGGGCCAACAAGCCCATAACACGATCACATAGTTCAAACTAGGAAGAACTTAATAATAGAATAGATAGAAAACTTAAGCCAACAAGCCCATAGCAACTCCAACATAGTTCAATTACAGCTTAACATAACATAGAGTAAAAAAAAGATAGAGCGTTTAGAACCCTAGCCACCGCCTTCTCCACCTCGCTCCTCCTCCGGGTGCCCTTTTCACTATTCCCCCGGGGCGTTGTCGATGGGGTACGGAAGAGTGTGCATGCACGTCACGGTGGGGAAGATGTTGGTGTACTCTGTGAACCTGTTGTGGGTGGTGAAAGCGATGAACTCAGAGTCACACCAAAACACCCGGCCGAGGAGTTAGAAGGCATCGAATGTGTTGGTGAAAAGGGCAAGGAGAGCAACCACCACCCGGTTTTGGATGACCTCCTCGACACGGAACATCGTTGGAGATCCCCTCGGGAGGTGGTGGTATCTGGACGCGAGGAAGAACTCGGTGAAGTTCCTTGCGGTCCTCAACCTTGATATCGCCCACACACGTAGTGTGCGATCAACGTACACGCCGGTAGGATAGAGCCTCTCCGCACGGTGGGTGGGAAGCAGTAGGTTGGTCCGGTGTACTGCATGGCTGAGGGATGTGCAGAAGAAAGAGAAGGAGTTGAAGAGCAAGAAGGGCAGATGGATGAGGGATGGCAGAGGCGGAGGGTGGGAGATGGCAGAGGCAGAGTATGGCTTAAATAGCTGTAGTGCTATGTGTTATTTGGCCGTGGCAATAACGGGGTCAAATGTGAAGTTAGTAGCCCATTTTTCAGACCCACCGCAACATCGGGAGTGTACACGCGTGGGAAATGATGGTTTGAAAAGAAAAAGAAAAAGAAGCTAATTGCATGCGTGGGAATCCGTGGTCATATATATCTCTCCCTAATAATAAAGCACGGATTGGGTCTCCGGGTTCACCGTCGCAGTGTTTTTGCAAAAGACACCCCGTAGTTTTTGATATTGAACCCGCACTACTTTTTTAAAGTGGCTATTAGTCTCTTATATGGCCGAACAACCCAACCGCAGTTGAGGAGAAAAAGTCTGATCCAGGACTCTTCTCCACCTTCCTTCAAAAAAGGACTCTTCTTCAATCCGTTCTCCGGTCTCGAGGAATCCTCTTCGGCGATGGCAACTCCTTCGCCCTCCTCCTATAAGAACCTCCTCCTCGCGCGAGCCACCTGATTTGCTGAGATCGTGGTAACACGCAAGTGCGGCGCGGAGCTCGCTCAAGGTCGATGCGCCCCGTGGTGGTGGCGTTCGAGGCGGGTCGGCCCGAGCTGGGTCTATCCAACCGCCGTCGCCAGCCATGTGTTCTTGATCCCGTGGACGACCTCACCGACAACAAGCAGGATAGCTACGATGAATTGTGGACGGGCCCAGCAGCGTCCTATGTGCGGGCGCCGGCGACGTTCTTCGCCTTGTGGACGTGTTCCACGTCGATCCCGGCGAGGACGTCTACATCTCCGTCCCCAGGGCTTCTATCAACACCACGAGGTCACCGACATCACCGCTGGATGCGCCACATCTTGCCCTCCCCTACTGCTAGCCAATGGGCTGCTGCTCTCCTAGACGAGCTATGTTGGCCGCCCACAGGGTGTTTGACGGAATTCCCATCAAGGATGGCATCACTTGGGCGACCATAGACTTCGATGGAGGTTTCCACGACGAAGCAGTAAGTCTTTTGACCTGCATGTGTCACGAATGACAGGGACTCATTGGTGCTATGCTCGTCCATGCCATTGTGGCTGTGTTTGGCTGAGCAAACCAAGGAACTTCAGTGAGCTGTTGCACGCGCATAAAGAGAGCCTGCAATGATGTAGGTAGTTCGGCCTGCTACGCCGGACGCGAGGTTGCCATCAAGATGTCAGCAAGCCATTTAAAGCTGGAAAGGAGTGATATGATTCATGCCTCTTCACACTGTATACAATCTGATGAAGAGGGAATCAAGGTTCTCTTCTTCTGTCCTGTGAATATTTTGTTTTCTATTTGTAGAAAAACAAAGCAGCAAGCCTCCTCGCAGCTTCCATTAAAAACCCATGTGCCAGAAAGTTCTTAGCATGAAACCAAGTACTACCACATTTCTGAACTGTGTATTTTAGTGAAATCTCTTGGAGTTTATGGATCTGGTGGAACAAATATTGTTTAGACATGATTGTTTTTCTCCATAGTTACTTTCTAAATCATTATTATTATTCTCCTAATAGTATACTCTCCATTTCATAAAAGTGCAATTTGATTTGAGAATCCGGGGATGGACGAGAC
The DNA here is from genome assembly GCF_018294505.1 of Triticum aestivum. Lineage (NCBI taxonomy): Eukaryota > Viridiplantae > Streptophyta > Magnoliopsida > Poales > Poaceae > Triticum > Triticum aestivum. Next base: position 304,499,802 of record NC_057795.1, read on the forward strand.
AGGTTTGTACCAAACAATTTCCTCGGAAATTTCTTACAATCCCCTACAAAATAGACAGTATGACTATTAGGAGAACTGTTTGCAAGGGGATGGACGAGACAGGTTTGTACCAAACAACTTCCTTGGAAATTTCTTACAATCCCCTACAAAATGGACAGTATGACTATTAGGAGAACTGTTTGCAAGGGGATGGACGAGACATGTTTGTACCAAGCAATTTCCTTGGGAGTTCTTACAATCCCCTACAGAACCATCCTTTTCTTTGTAGGGAAGCAAATATTTTGGGTTGTATCATACTAACGTGAGACGGAATGGATCAGTATGAGGTGTTGGATCAGACTTGGAAGGGCTCTTTGGCTCTACACTCCAGGTGAGGTACAAGGTTGAGCAGAAGAGGTTAGTGTAATTCCAGCCATGTTCATTGCTCTCCAGGATCTTCTGAAGTATGGCTTTGTTTCAGGTATGTCTCCAAGGTTGCAAGGGATATGACATTGCCTTTGTTGTGCTCGGGAATAAGTGGTCATGAAAAATACAGGTTTGTTCTTGTTCACTTGGTTGGCCACCACTTTTTAGTTATATGAGTTGTTTTTACTGCTTGCATGTGACAGTCAGAATATCAGGTAGGACTCTATTTTTTCTTCTATATTCGGTTGGACAGCCTGGAGTTTCAGCATGGATTCTGTTCCATTGTATTTTGAAATAGCCAAAGGTCTCTAATAACACTAAGTAGCAACAGCAAGTTGGTCTTCATACCAGTTGGCTTTATGAGTACGTGATGTCATTTCAGATCATAGACCAACCACTCCTCCCCCTTTTGTGCATATGTATAGAGATATATACCTTTGGTTATCTATCACGTCTTTTGTAATATGTGTATTTGTTGATCCACTGATTTTACCAAAAAAATCTTACGAGAAAAATACTAAGAGCCAACTTACTTCATCAAGAATCAACATTGCATCTCTGATATTCTGTGGGTTTGTAATAGCATGTCTAGCGTGCCAGCAACTTTGAAAAACATGATGCACCATGCTGCAAGAATCAGAATATCAATGCGTACATGCCTTTTCAGTCCATATTTAGAAGTGATACAAAATTGCATTCCTTTTGTTTCTGTTCAGAAGTAAAAATCAACTCAGAAATAGAAATGGACCTGATATATGATTTTCTTCTGCCTGTAGTCTACACTAAAGAATGTCCATCCTTGCCTTCCATCACCTGTCCTACCGGAACAAAGCCATTTTTTCTGTATCTAATTGGTTCATAGACCCAGTTTGTTTATATCCAGAGTTCATAGATGGATTAGTAAACATATAACCTTTTTTTAGAAACATAGAACCTTTTGGTGTCAAATGGTTATGCAGGTCCGAGCATGCTCAAAGTAGGCTAGGAAGGTGACCAACAATTATATTGTGCACTTCATCACCTATGTAAAATGGTTCTTCATGGTGGACCATATTTTCTGTGCATATTTAGCTAAGTATTCAGTTAAATACAAACATGTGACTTGCACCAAAAACAAATGTACAATATTTTTTTATCTAGAAGCAGTACAACTCTTGATTATTTAAGATGGTCAGACATCCTTTTTAGGTTCAGATGTATACTTTCTATTCTTGCACTTGGCTGACCATGCTTGAATATTATTTAACGATGGAACATATTTTGGTGCTATTTTTTCTCCAAGTTAACGATGGAAGAAATTTGTACGAATATTTATCTGCTCTTTGACGTTCTTGTGAATTTTCTGAAGCTCCGCAACTCTGCAACCAAAAAAGCTCTCTGAACTTGCCGCTGATTCATCTAACTGCTCCTGCTGCTCTTGGCTGCCTTCGGATGAAGGTACTGCTTCGGTGCTAGATTGGATGGATAAGCAAGAAAGCAAACCGAATGGGAAAAGATTGGGAGCATATGCATTGGTTTGGAAACTAAAAAAAGGAGAAGATAAGAGTATGTGGTGGACAAAGGTCACCCGTTTATCAACAACTAGGTGCCGGCTTCGTTTTTTAAAGCAAGACTTCCAAAATATTATTTTGTGAATGTATAAATTTGTATCTAATAAAATTGAGCAGGTTGACTTTTACACTGATTGTGTAATATTGACATATTCTTATCAGTTTTTTTCAAGCTTTTCTATTGTTACTACTATGTTACAATGAGTTCAATCGTACTCGCAGTGCAAGAAAAACTGAATGTTGCTACCAATTTAACTTACCATTGCACAATACAGGATAATCACCATTACCAGTGATTTCACTGAGGAGCAGATGGAAAAAATGACAGATTGAGAAATAAATATACCACTTGACATGGATCAAATTATGCAGATATGTAAACCACCGAGGCGTCGCAGACTCCAACATGTCCACGGTTAGACAATTGATGCTACCCATGGGGCGCGTCATGGAGCACTTCAAGTACCTATCGTATATAAGAGAGGCGGTTGCACCGGTTTTGCGTTGGTGGTCACATTGCATAATAAGGAAATAAAAAGAGTAGCGAAAGCACGGCTTGAAGCGGCTGTTCATGATCAAGCAGTTTTAGGATTAAGAACAAAATGTTCGACAAAATGTTATCGGTGATATAGCAAAATGTTAAGGTCATTGGAGATTATGATTTTTTGTTCTCCCGTTGCAATGCACGGGCTCTTTTGCTAGTATGATATATATATATATATATATATATATATATATATATATATATATATATATATATATATATATATATATATATATAAGAACTAAATTTTCTACACAATGTCAATTGTTGTGTAATTTCAAACGACGCAAAAAAATATAGAGCCAACACGTTCACAAAAAACAGAGCCAGCACGTTCACAAAAAAACGACGCAATTCGACGGCCCAACCAGAGCTTGGTTTCCTTTTGGACCCAATAACAATGTTTTTTTTCACGGAGTCAGTGGTGGGCGAGCAGCCGAGCACAACCAACAGGATCGCCTCTCGCGGATCGCCCCACGATCCAACAATGCGGAGCCTGCACGCAACCTGCCCACCGAATTCCTTCTAGAAGACCACATCTAAGGGATGTAGCTTGGTGCCAGGGTATCATCGGACGGCTGAAGATTGGAGCTAGGGTTAGGCGAAACCCCGCGGGGTTTAGAGGGGTTTTGAGCTAGTCAACGGGGTTACGAAAAATTTGACTGCGCATAACTAATTTAAAAAAAATTGAAAAAATATCAAATCTTCGTTGTTAGTCGTTTTATAAGACACACTAACGATGAAAAATACTAAACTTGGCCTATGGTCATTTTCATGAAAAAACCCTAGTTGGCACGATCGAGGTCAAATGAGCACCATTAATTAAAAAAACAAAAAATATGAAACTTGCGCACAATGTTGTCTTATGTGACATGTTACTGATCAAAAATCATAAACTTGGTATATGGTCATTGTCATGAGAAAACCTTCACACATATGAGATATCACCTGCAAAATTTCATATTGTTCAAGGAGATGAGGTAGGGTTACCTTCTGTTTTTGAAAAATTCAAAAAATCAAAAAAATCACCAAAGATTTATTTCAAAGTGAATAAGAAGAATCTGAACTTAGTTTTCCATTTTCATATTTTAAACGTGTTTTTAATAGTTTTTATATTATAGATATTTCTTAAAAGAAATGTAAAAATATGAAGATTAATTCAAAAAAAGTGAGACTTCAAATCTACACTATGTAGATTGAATAGGTGTTAATAAAAAACATTTGGCTCATTTAGAGTAGGTACAAAAAAAACTTGATTACAAATGGGTTGTTTACCCTAGCCTGGAAGCTCATTTGGAGCACATTTCTCAAATTCAAATTTCTTTGACCTCCTCTAAATCACCTCAAATTTTGCACACATGATCTCCTACACAAACATAGATAGTTTGCCGAGGTTTTATTTTTTTGCATTTTCTTGAATTTACACAAACATACATAGATAATTGGCTGGTGGGAAAAAGCATGCATTTGATTTGATTAATAAACATGAGATCAATAACATGTGTGATGAGTGAAGCAACACTGAAACAACATGGGTGATCAGTGAAGCAACACTGAAGTGATCAGTGAAGCAACACTGAAACATGATGTATGATCAGTGAAGCAACACTGAAACAACATGTTTGATCATTGCAGCACCTAAACTCATAGTTCACAACATCTAAACAGAACTAACCATACACCACATGCAAATATAAGGACAGACAAATATAGATAGAATAATACGTTACTAGCACCACCATAGATTAAGTTCACACCATAAACAACCACATTAAGTTTACCATAAGTAACTGGACCCTAAGTACCCAAAAGATTAAGATTCAGTTCACGCATCACACCATCACAACATCATCACATCACTTCACGCTGGAGTCAGGGCCTTCGCGAGCGCAGCATGCTGCCCCCTGATCATGTAGTCCTCCCCGCGGATTGCTACATCCTCTACATGAGACAGAAGGTGATCGAAGCGGCCATCCTTGGGCTTTGCCTTGGTGGTGCAGTAGGGGCAGTGCCACCTCTTGAACTTGCGGTTGTAGAAGGAAGGAACTCCCTTGGCCTTGATCTTCTCCACCTCCTTGGCTGTGAAGGACGCGATGTTGGCCTTGTACACATCATCTCTAGAATCATACTGCACACATGAATGAATTGCATTACTACATTATAGATTCATATACACATGTCAAAGGAACTAAATGAACAAGGGATAGGCTTACCTCATATTCAGAATCGTCACTAAACGCCCCCTCGTACGGGTCGTAGTTGGCCAGCTTCCTCTCCCCCCCAACCATCATCCTCCTGAATATACAATTACATACATCACTAGTAGCCAATTGAAAACTTAGATATGCACACATGACACATTGATCATAGGGCTAATTTACTCCCAATATCAAAAATGTTTTATAAGTGTTTTTTTTATTTCTGTGCCCCTTAGCTCTATGCATTCAAAAACCACATCCATCATTAGTATATCAATGTATTAGATTTGTACACACATCGATCAAAAAACCCAATATGACATTCAAATAACACATTGATCATTGGCCATGCACACACATTGAAGAAAAAAAAGCTAATATAACTACATATTGTGGACAAATTTATATACTAATGAATCAAATAACTTCTTCATCAATGGATTCCATTTGGGCATTTGACATTTAAAACCCCAATCTGAGTAGCATTCAAAAACAAATCTAATAGGGACCCAATCTCGCAATCTAATAAGCATACATGTCTGTAGCATTAAAAAAACCAATCTGCAAGCATTAAAAACAATTCTAATAAGCATACATCTGTGTAGCATTGAAGCACATCTAATAAACATGTCTATCTAGAATTTTGGCAATGAATTTATCCAACAAACCCTAGTACAAAAACTCCCATCTCCCCAATACAGAAAACCCCGGCCCATCCGTCAAACCAACTACTCTAACCATCTGAACTATGGTATGAATCCACAATCTAACCAATCCAACTAACTCTACAAGCTAATATCCTAAAGCAAAGCAAGTTACCTCATGCTGCTCGCTAGGCTGCACATGGGGGGTATCGGGATTGACTGCACCGCTCGACGCCGTTACCTTCTGCAGCGTTGAGGCGGAGCCCGCCACCTCCTCCTCCACATCCGTAGCGATTGCGAGTTTCCCCACACCGCCGTGGACACCACCGACATCCGCAGTCACCACGCCCTGCAGCTTGACCACATCTCCGGCCGTTGCACCGATGTCGCCACGGGCTTCGGCCATCTCCGGGTGAAGGCAATGAAGGTTAGGAAGAGGATGCGGTGGGGGAGTGAGATGGTGCGGTCGAGGCAGTGGAGGAGAGCGAGACGACACCGGTGGGGGAGAGGAAGAGGATGCGGCAGGGAGGGGATTTGGGGGAAAATGGTAGGGGGCAATGGAGGTGGTTGCCCCTCTTTACATGATAGGACGTTTCAGGCATGTCCCATGGACACGTGCTACCCCATGACCACGGTCTGTTGCATGCGCCCATGTATACGAATACATGTACGGTCAGCATACGAAACAACTATATGGGTAACTGTCAAAGGTGTACTCGGCCCTACGCGGCCCCACTCGTCAGAGTTAACGGTCAAAGGCATTGACCCAACGACAACGTCCGTTGTAACCTGTTCTGAGGGTTTTGGGCAAGGGAATGGGGAAAAGTGAGCAAAAGTTAACAGAGTGGGGATGAATGAGTAGAGCTAAGGAACCAGGGGCACAGAAATAAAAAACCCAAGAAGAAAACCAAAGTTTTGCATGAACTCGCAAAGAAAACGGAAATAATTTCAACTTCACAACATCATTGTCCACATTTTTTCTTTTGCATATCACATAATTCCACGAATGTGTTAAGATGAGACGCGGCATCCTCATTAGGAGTACCAGAAAATTGATTTTCATAACAAGATTCAGCAAAACAATATTAATATCACAAGACTCCACACTAGTGGCGGGAGGAGCAATCGGAGTGCTAATAAAATCATTGTTGTTGGTATTGGAGAAATCACACAACTTGGTGTTTTCTTGAGCCATGGTGACAATAAGATTGCACTCAAAAACATATCTGACAAGAAAACGACGAACAAAAAAGAAGACGAATAAAACGGCAATTTTTTGTGGAGTGGGGGAGAGGAAAATGAGAGGCAAATGGCAAATAATGTAAATTACAAGGAGATGAGATTTGTGATTAGGAACCTGGTTGATGTTGATAATGTCTCCCCGGCAACGGCGCCAGAAATTGGCACGGAGCCGAGAGACTATCTTGACTTGATCCTCCCCGGCAACGGCGCCAGAAATTCCTTTTGATGTCTGCTAGAACTACGTCGGTATTTCCCCAAAGAGGAAGGGATTATGCAGCACAATGACGGTAGGTATTTCTCTTAGTGATGAGACCAATGTTATCGAACCAGTAGGAGAACCACGCAACTCAACGTAAACAACTCCTGCACACAAATAACAAATACTCGCAACCCGACGTGTTAAAGGGATTTTCAATCCCTTTCGGGTAACGGCGCGAGAAATTGGTGAGTAGACGGGAGAAAGTTATAGTAGATTGGATAAATAGATCGCAAATAAAATAAAGTGCAGCAAAGTATTTTTGTATTTTTGGTTTAATAGATCTAAAAATAAAAGCAAATAAAAATAGATCGTGAAGGCAAATATATTAAAGAAGAGACCCAAGGGCCGTAGGTTTCACTAGTGGCTTCTCTCGAGAAAAATAGCAAATGGTGGGAAAACAATTACTGTTGGGAAATTGATAAAACTTCAAATACTCATGACGATATCCAGGCAATGATCTTTATATAGGCATCACGTCCAAGATTAGTAGACTGACTCCTGCCTGCATCTACTACTATTACTCCACACATCAACCGCTATCCAGCATGCATCTAGTGTATTAAGTTCATTCAAAAACGGAGTAATGCAATAAGAAAGATGTCATGATGTAGACAAGATTTATTTATGTAGAAATAGACCCCATCTTGTTATCTTTAATAGCAACGATACATATGTGTCGGTTCCCCTTCTGTCACTGGGACCAAGCACCGTAAGATCGAACCCATCACAAAGCACCTCTTCCCATTGCAAGATAAATAGATCAAGTTGGCCAAACAAAACAAAATATTGGAGAAGAAATACGAGGCTATAAGCAATCATGCGTATAAGAGATCAAAGAATACTCAAATAACTTTCATGGATAAAAACATAGATCTGATCATAAACTCAAAGTTGAACGGATCCCAACAAACACACTGCAAAAAGTGTTACATCATATGGATCTCCAAGAGACCATTGTATTGAGAATCAAACGAGAGAGAGAAATCCATCTAGCTACTAACTACGGACCCATAGGTCTACAATGAACTACTCACGCATCATCGGAGAGGCACCAATGAGGATGATGAACCCCTCCGTGATGGTGTTTAGATTGGATCTGGTGGTTCTGGAACTTGCGGCGGCTGGAATTGATTTTCGTCGACTCCCCTAGGGTTTCTGGAATATTGGGGTATTTATAGAGCAAATAGGCGGTGCGGGAGGCCATCGAGGTGGGCACAACCCACCTGGGTGTGCCTGGCCCCCCTGGCATGCCCTGGTGGGTTGTGCTCCCCCTGGAGCACCCCTTTGGTACTTCTTTGGCCAAATAGGTGTCTTCTAGTCCAGAAAAAATCCACAAAAAGTTTCGCTGCGTTTGGACTCCATTTGATATTGATATCCTGCAATGTAAAAAACAAGCAAAAAACAGCAACTGGCACTTGGCACTATGTCAATAGGTTAGTACCAAAAAATGATATAAAATGATTATAAAACATCCAAGAATGATAATATAACAGCATGGAACAATAAAAAGTTATAGATACATTGGAGACGTATCACTTGCGCAACTGCATTGGTTCACCTTCCTCATCCAAGTTCGGATGTTCAATCCACTCATCCAATGTACCCTCAACCAGCCGGGCCAAGGGTAGAAGTCCAGCCCAACTTAACCTACAAAACAAAGAGAATGTAGCATCAAAAGTAAGTCATTATATGTATCAATACCCATGTCAAACATGTAAGACATTGTATGTATCAATACCTATCAACCCATGAAGGGTGTATCATCCAGTTAGTCTTTGGGGTGCGAGTGACCAAAATGTCTAAGTTCTTGCCCGCTTGCATAAGTGCAGCTCGGTGACCTCTATTAATCGTACCATCAAGCAACGGATACAAAGACATAGATGCAATGACAAAATAGTCCAGACGACATTACAAATTGAAACATAGTTCAGACATACAAAGTAAAACATAGTCCAGACGACATTATAAATTAAAACATAGTTCAGACATACAAAGTAAAACATAGTGTAGACGATATTACAAATTAAAACATAGTTCAGACGGCATTACAAATTAAAACATAGTCCAGACGACATTACAAATTAAAACATTGTCTGCCACATTATATAGCTTGTGAGTTTTTTCTTCCTCGTCCTCCCCTTCGGCCTTGACTGCCACGACCACGTCCGCCTCCTACTCTTGCTGTTGCAGTTGTCGATGTGGAAACACTCATTGATGTGGAAGCACCGTCTTTGTTCAGGTCGAGACAATATTTCATCCTATGCCCACAAGTCACGCATAGCAAACATTATCTGGTTGCTCCACCAGCTTCAGATTGGTCCATATCATTTCGGATTCGACGGGCCTTACGTCGACCCCTGCTTGTTCACCGAAGTTCTGGATCCGAGATGTACACTCTCTCCACAAATGCCATGGCAAGTGGGATGATTTGATTGTTCCCATCCACACCAATGGCAGTCAGGATTTTCCCTTTGTACTGACCAGTCAGGAATGTAACATCCACAAACATCACAGGAGGACAATGCCGGAAAGCTTCGATGCACATAGCAAAAGAGAACAATACTCATTTCAACTCCTTGAAATCTGGTATACTAGGCAACCTTGTGTGTTGTACATTAACATAAGTGATGGGATTCCTCTCCTTCAGTATGTCCAGGAGACGGACAACATTATCATATGAGTCGAAGAACATCCCAAATCTTTCCTCCACGACCTTCTGCTTAGGCCTCCAAGCCTTCCCATAAGGAATGTTATAATTTCATCTGACCTTCACTGCTGTATGGGTGTGTTTTGCTTCCATATCTTTCTTCTCCACTATCTCAGTATACATGAGTTGCAGAATGAGAGTTGAAGTCAAGTTTGGATGATTCACCAGAAGGTTTTTCCTCACACAATTATGTGGGACGGTATCGATGACAACCCAGTGGATGTCATACTTCGGTACGTCCCGTGGGCCTTTTCAGGACAACCTTTTTCAACACACTTCACGGTATAGTTTGTTGGACTTGATATGTGTGTCCGGAAAACCCTCTGCGTAGACATATCCCACTTTATCACTGAAAGTGCAACTATCCCTAGGTGGTTTTGGTAATTCATAACAACATATAGCTCATTGAGCTAATGCTATTCCAAGACTATTATTTCAGGAAAGCTCAATGAATGGCATGGCATGGATGATGAAAGTGGATCCCTCAAAATATTAAGGACAAAGGATTGGCTCAAGCTCAAAAGTTCAAGACTACATTTTACATTTTAGTGATCCAAGATCACATTGAGTCTATAGGAAAAGCCAATACTTTCAAGGAGGGATGAGGTGTTGCTTAATATGGTCTTGCTTCAAGTGCTTAGTGATATGCTCCAAAAACCCTCAACTACTTTCTCACATCCACATATGACCTAAACCCAAAGTCAAAATCGGTCCTAGCGATTCTTTCTATCCGGCGTCACCGAGTTCAAATGTCATAGCCACTGCCACAAACCCTAGGCAAATCGGTCTCACTGATAGGGATCTCGGTCTCACCGAGATGGGATTGCAATCTTCCTGTTTCCCTTCGTAACGTTTCGGTCTAACCAAAGTGCGCGATCTGTCCCACCGATATTGCAATGTAAACTCCCTGTTTTCCTTTCGTAACATTTCGGTCTCACCGAAAAGAGCGAATCGGTCCCACCGAGTTTACCTGACCAACTCTCTGGTTAGCTAATTACCAAAATCGGTCTCACCGAGTTTGTGTAATCAATCTCACCGAGATTACGTTATGCCCTAACCCTAATCATATCGGTCCTACCGAGTTGCATGTTGGTCCCACCGAAAATCCTAACGGTCACTAGATTTGCTGAATCGGTCCGACCGAGTTTATCAATTCGGTCCCACCGAGTTTGGCAAGTTGTGTGTAACGGTTAGATTTTGTGTGGAGGCTATATATACCCCTCCACCTCCTCTTCATTCGTGGAGAGAGCCATCAGAACAAACCTACACTTCCAACTTACCATTTCTGAGAGAGAACCACGTACTCATGTGTTGAGGCCAAGATATTCCATTCCTACCATATGAATCTTGATCTCTAGCCTTCCCCAAGTTGCTTTCCACTCAAATCTTCTTTCCACCAGATTCAAATCCTATGAGAGAGAGTTGAGTGTTGGGGAGACTATCATTTGAAGCACAAGAGCAAGGAGTTCATCATCAACGCACCATTTGTTACTTCTTGGAGAGTGGTGTCTCCTAGATTGGCTAGGTGTCACTTGGGAGCCTCCGACAAGATTGTGAAGTTGAACCAAGGAGTAACAAGGTGGGATAGACAAGGTTGCTTCTTCGTGGACCCTTCGTGGGTGGAGCCCTCCGTGGACTCGCGCAACCGTTACCCTTCGTGGGTTGAAGTCTCCATCAACGTGGATGCACAATAGCACCACCTATCGGAACCACGACAAAAACATCCGTGTCTCCAATTGCATTTGAATCCTCCAAAACCCTTCCCTTTACATTCTTGCAAGTTGCATGCTTTACTTTCCGCTGCTCATATACTCTTTGCATGCTTGCTTGAATTGTGTGAAGATTGCTTGACTTGTCCAAAGATAGCTAAAATCTGCCAAAGTCTAAAATTGGGAAAAGATTAAGTTTTTAATTGGTCAAGTAGTCTAATCACCCCCCTCTAGACATACTTCAAGGTCCTACAAGTGGTATCAGAACTTTGGTCTCCATTTGCTTTGATTTTCATAGCTTTTGATGGTCATAGCCTTGGTTTCACAACCTAGGAGAGTATGGCGTCTAGCGAGGGAAATTATCACCGTAGAGGTCCTTACTTTGATGGTACTAATTTTGCTAGTTGGAAGCATAAGATGAAAATGCATATTCTTGGACATAACCCCGCCGTTTGGGCTATTGTATGTATTGGCTTGCAAGGTGAATTCTCTGATGGGAGAGAGCCGAACCGAGAAGCTAACGCGGATGAATTGAAGATGCTGCAATACAATGCTCAAGCTTGTGATATCCACTTCAATGGCTTGTGCCCCGAAGAATTCAACAAAATCAGCCGTCTTGAGAATGCAAAGGAAATTTGGGATACTTTGATTGATATGCATGAAGGTGCCGACTCCGTCAAGGAATCCAAGCTGGATGTGCTCCAAAGTCAGCTTGACAAGTTCAAAATGAAGGATGGTGAAGGTGTCGCTGAAATGTACTCTAGGCTTGCTCTTATCACAAATGAGATTGCCGGCTTAGGAAGTGAAGAGATGACCGACAGATTCATCATCAAGAAGATCCTAAGAGCATTGGATGGAAAGTATGATACCGTGTGCACATTGATCCAAATGATGCCAAATTACAAAGATCTCAAGCCAACAGAAGTCATTGGAAGAATTGTTGCTCATGAGATGTCACTCAAGGATAAGGAGGAACTTCACAACAAGTCAAGTGGTGCTTACAAAGCCTCATGTGAAGCCCCCACATCATCAAGTGAGAAAGAAACCTTCAATGAAGAATTGAGCTTAATGGTGAAGAACTTCAACAAATTCTACAAGAGTAGAAGCAAAGAAAGAAGCTCCAAGTCAAGGTCCTACAATGACAAAAGATCTTCTAGTCGAGAGCGCAATTGCTACAATTGTGGGAGACCCGGACACTACTCCAATGAGTGTACGACACCCTACAAAAGAAGAGAAGATTCTCCAAAAAGAAGAAGTAGAAGAGAAGAATCACCACCAAGGGAGAGAATGAGTAGAGATGATCGTTATGAACGAAGACCCTCACGGAGAAGCAAGGATTCGAAAAGGAAGGACAAGTCATCAAAGAGCTACACAAAATGAAGACATCAAGCTCATGTTGGTGAATGGGTATCCGGCTCCGACTCCGACAATCACTCTGACTCCGAATATACTCAAGATGAAGGTGTTGCCGGTCTAGCACTTGTGTCAACCAACTCCTACGACATATTTGATTCACCAAATGAAGGAATTGGAAGATGCTTCATGGCCAAAGGCCCAAAGGTAACACATCCCGAGTATGTTGATTTCAATAGTGATGAAGATGACTTGCTAGGTGATGATGATCTACTTATTGACAACTCTAGTAGTGAATACTATGATGAAACGTCAATTAATCATGCTAATCAAGATAAAACGAATGACAATTATAAGGAGAAGATTGAGCTTCTAACTAAAGAACTAAACACTCTTAAGTTAGCTCATGAAACTATCTTCGAAGATCATCGAGAACTTTTAAGGGCTCATGAGAAGTTACGCTTTGAAACGCTCAATCTTGAGCAAGAGCATGAGTTCTTAAAGGCAATCAATGACGATCTTCGTAAGAAAAGTTCTTCTTACATTGCCAAGCGTTTACTCGTATCTACTTACATGCCTCAAGTCAAGTCTAGTAACAAGAACTAGAAGGATTCTTCGTCTAGTACTAACAATAATAATGCTAAATCCAATATTGTTGCTTCTAGTAGTTCTCTTGATTCCACTAATGATTCTCTTAGCCAAGTTACACTTGAGCAAGAAAATAGCTTATTGAAGGGAATCATAGAGAAAGGTGTATACAAGAGCCTTGCCGGGAGTAAGCAATTTGAGGAAATTGTACGCAAGCAAGGAAGGCACCGGAAGAATCAAGGTGTTGGTTTTGAATGAAAGTTCAATGCCAATGGAGTTGAGTGGGAAGAAGATCAATACCCCAAGACGAAGATTGTCCCTCAACAAGAGAAGTATGATCCTACTTCCTTCAAGGGAACACAAGCACAAGATGATCTTCCACCACAAGACCACAAGAACAAAGGCAAGGACAAGCTTCAAGAGGATATTGATGCATTTGAAGAAGCACCTAAGGCCTTGGTCAAGTGGGTTCCCAAGACTACGTCAAGTTCTACTTCATCAAGTACAACTACAACTCCAAGGATTCCCATCAAGATGATGTGGATCCCGAAGAAGAGGAACTAGAGAGTTCTTGAGGGTGACTCCGCCAACATTCTTCACTCATATCATTATGGCAAGGACAAATGTGATCAACTTCCATATCTTGCACTAGCTCAAGGAGTCGCAAACCCTCATGTTGGTAAGGCAAGGGACAAGGTAACCTAATGTTCTCATGGACATCATTTTGTGTGTGCATCACTCTATGTCTATGGATATTCTTGTTTGTTCCTTGTGGGACTAACCCATGTAGGTATTGAAAGTGCAACTCACTCCAAAGGATTGCTCCAAATGATCTACATCAACATTGAGCATCCACATCTTCAACACCTACATGAAGTCATCATCGACAAAACCCAAGGTTAGTTCATCCCTTTAAGCGGGGATCTCACATCTAGGGGGAGCTTAACTCTAAGAATTGAGTCAAAGCAACTCTAATGATGTGAACACATCAATGCATTATGTAAAAGTGGTAACCCCACTTGAGCTTAAACAATGAGTATGACCTATGATCAAATGTTCTCATTTGACTCCTAAGTCAATATACTCATATATAGATGACCTAGTCATCGCCAATTATTTGATAGATGCTAGAATTGGTTGTGCATGCTTTGCCACATATTTCATTTGCCATTTTATTGTGTGAGCATGTTGGTTGCATACTTTACTCATTCGAGGACATCCACTTATTGCTTTGATTGATTGGCTTCTTTTTCTTTGGCTAAGTGGATGGACAAGAATGCCTAAGAACCTTCTCTAGCTATCTATGCTTTTCTCGTCTCAAACTCTATTCATGCTACATCACAAAATTTGATCAAGTCAGATTCGAACCACTCTATGTGAGGAGCACTCGGAGTCCCCGATTCATCATAGACTTAAACTTCCAAAACTTCTTTGTGATTCTCGGTCTGACCGATTCCTCCATTTCGGTCCTACTGAGATCACTAAGTCGATCTAGGTTTTCAATCTTGGTGCAACTGATTTGAACTGTCCGGTCACACCGAGTTGCTGTAACTGTCAACAGTTATGCATCTCGGTGCCACCGAGTTGTTCCACTCGGTCACACCGACAATGTCGGGCTATATATACACACGGGCAAAATTTGGAAAACTTTCTCCAAACCTCTTCGCCCGGGCAAAATTTGGAAAACTTTCTCCAAACCTACTAGGTCTCCGGATCGTCGACTTTGTCGCCAGCCGCCTCCTGTCGCTGGTCTCCGCCGCCGTCAACGGATTTCTTCTCCGCCGTTGCCGCCGTAGCAAGTTCATCGCCGAACTAGGGTATGAACTCGATCACAGTGCTATCCTCATCTGATTCTCAGCACATTGTGTTTATTATGATTCTTGCCACGATTGAAACACCTCTATCCAGTCAAAACAATCCTTAGAATAGATGTGATTTGAAAATTTAAGGTTAGGTTTCCGCCGAAACCATCTCGGACCCACCGAGTTGAAAAACTCGATCCCACCGATTCGGCTAACGCCATTGCACTAGTAACTCTCGGTCTGACCGAGAATTGCTAATCGGTGTGACCGATTTTAAAACTTTGTGAAACCCTAGACGTCTCGGTGCCACCGAACTGTGACTCGGTCTGACCGAGTTCACAAGTTTAGGTTCCAAAACTGCTTCGGTATCACCGAGTTTGAAAATCGGTTGATCCGAAATGCTTTCTGTGGGGAACTAAAACTAATTTTTTGAATCATTCTTTTGCAAAAATCTCTGCATTTTGTGATGCTCATCCACTCTATCTCATCTATAACTATTCACAGGGTCAGCAGTCAGTAATTTCAGCATGTCAGACCAAAGTGATAGTCAGAACAGGGAAGAAGAGCAGATTCACATGAGTGAGGGCACTAGTCCCTCAAGTTCTTCAGATGATGGCAGCATAAGCACTCCTAGCAATCTGCCTAAAGCAGCCACAAGAGCCAGAAGGAAGAGAACCTCAGACTCTAAGGATGAGGACTATGTGGCAGTTGTAGATGAGGCTACTTCCAAGAAGGTAGTGCTCAAAAAGGAGTATGGCTCAACAAAGACCTCAAAGCCTGGACTTAATAGGAAGGTCCCTGCCAAGAGGACACCTATGCTGAAGGTCAGAGGATCAACACAAGTACCTGAAAAGCCTGATCCCAAAGAGGCACCTGCAAGAAGGATTACCACCTCCGAACCCAAGAAGGTTCCCACTGGAGAAACCATGAAGTTTGCTATTGAGTCAGAAGATGAAGCTGATGGTCAAGATAAGAAGAAAAAGAGAGTCAGAACCACTACTGCCAAAGTTCTTGGCAATCCCTCTATGAGGAGAGACTCTGAGGAAGAGGAAGAAGAGGTTGCTGCACCAGCACCCAAGGCACAAAAGCTGATGGGTGATGCTATAAGGTCAGGGGCTACAACATCAAAGCCCAAAGAAGCACCCAAAGCTGCCTCCAAGCCTGAGAGTCGATCTAGTACTATGCATTTTCTATGAACTTTTTGGTAACTTGTTGCCAAAGGGGGAGAAAAATGTATAGATCATAGGCTTCGAGAGAGAGTGTTGCTTTTGTTCTCTCTTGCTTTTGTGGTTGAACTTTATTTGCTTGTTTGAGATACTCTATGCTATTATCTGTGAGACATTGACGATCATGTGTTTGATCATAAGCTACACTTATGCTTGTTTGATGATATTATCTTACTTATCCTTATATGATCATTCACTTTGCTTGGTGATGAGTGCATGTATTCAATCTTTATTATTTTGAGCGCTCCACCAAGATGTATGTGATATGGAAGAGTAACCGATGTCTACTACACAACCTTCTTCTTGTAGATGTTGTTGGGCCTACAAGTGCACAGGTTTGTAGGACAGTAGAAAATTTCCCTCAAGTGGATGACCTAAGGTTTATCAATCCGTAGGAGGCGTAGGATGAAGATGGTCTCTCTCAAACAACCCTGCAACCAAATAACAAAGAGTCTCTTGTGTCCCTAACACACCCAATACAATGGTAAATTGTATAGGTGCACTAGTTCGGCGAAGAGATGGTGATACAACTGCAAAATAGATAGTAGATATAGGTTTTTGTAATCTGAAAATAAAAAATCATCAAGGTAGCAAGTGGTAAAAGTGAGCGTAAACGGTATTGCAATGATAGGAAACAAGGCCTAGGGTTCATACTTTCACTAGTGCAAGTTCTCTCAACAATAATAACATAGATAGAACATATGACAAGCCCTCAACATGCAACAAAGAGTCACTCCAAAGCCACTAATGGCGGAGAACAAACATAGAGATTATGGTAGGGTACGAAACCACCTCAAAGTTATTCTTTCAGATCAATCTATAAAAGAGTTCGTACTAGAATAACACCTTAAGATACAAATCAACCAAAACCCTAATGTCACCTAGATACTCCATTGTCACCTCAAGTATCCGTGCGCATGATTATACGATATGCATCACACAATCTCAGATTCATCCAACCAACATAAAAGTACTTCAAAGAGTGCCCCAAAGTTTCTACCGGAGAGTCAAGAACGTGTGCCAACCCCTATGCATAGGTTCCCAATGTCATGAAACCCACAAGTTGATCACCAAAACATACATCGAGTGGCACATGGTATCCCATTGTCACCACAGATAATCACGGCAAGACGTACATCAAGTGTTCTCATAAAAGACTCAATCCTATAAAATAACTTCAAAGGGGAAACTCAATTCATCACAAGAGAGTAGAGGGGGAGAAACATCATAAGATCCAACTACAATAGCAAAGCTCGGGATACATCAAGATCGTGCCATAGAGGAACATGAGAGAGAGCTCAAACACATAGCTACTAGTACATACCCTCAGCCCCGAGGGTGAACTACTGCCTCCTCATCATGCATAGCGTCGGGATGATGAAGATGGCCTCCGGTGATGGGATCCCCCTCCAGCAGGGTGCCGGAACAGGGTCCCGATTGGTTTTTGGTGGCTACAGAGGCTTGCGGCGGCGGAACTCCCGATCTATCTTCTGTTCTGGAAGTTTTAGGGTACGTAGGCATATATGGGTGCAGGGGTTACGTCGGTGGAGCTACGGGGGGCCCACGAGGTAGGGGGCGCGCCTGGGGGGGGGGCCCACCCTCGTGGGCAGCCCGTATCTCCCCTAACGTGCACTCCAAGTTCCCTGGGTTGCTTTCCTTCCAAAAATAACTTCTCCAGTTGATTTCGTTCTGTTTTGACTCCGTCTGATATCCCTTTTCCTCGAAACACTGAAATAGGCATAAAACAACAAATCTGGGCTGGGCCTCCGGTTAATAGGTTAGTCCCAAAAATAATATAAAAGTGGATAATAAAGCCCAATATTGCCTAAAACAGTAGATAAAGTAGCATGGAGCAATAAAAAATTATAGATACGTTGGAGACGTATCAAGCATCCCCAAGCTTAATTCCTGCTCGTCCTCGAGTAGGTAAATGATAAAAAAGAATTTTTGAGGCGGAGTGATACTTTGGCATAATTTCAATATAAATCTTCTTAACTGTGGCATGAATATTCAGATCCGAAAGATTCAAGACAAAAGTTCATATTGACATAAAAATAATAATACTTCAAGCATACTAATCAAAGCAATCATGTCTTCTCACAATAGCATGGCAAAATAAAGTTCATACCTACAAAATCATATAGTTAGGCTATGCTTCATTTTCATCAAAGATGTTCCCAACTTCTATACCCCCGATGACAAGCCAAGCAATTGTTTCATACTCAAATAATCTCAAACTTTTTCAACCTTCACGCAATACATGAGCACGAGCCATGGATATAGCACTATGGGTGGAATAGAATATGATGATGGGGATTATGTGGAGAAGACAAAAAAAGAGAGAAAGTCTCACATTGACGAGGATAATCAACGGGCTATGGAGATGCCCATCAATTGATGTCAACATGAGGAGTAGGGATTGCCATGCAACGGATGCACTAGAGCTATGAATGATCAACAAAAGAAAACTAGTGGGTGTGCATCCAACTTGCTTGCTCATGAAGACCTAGGGCATTTGAGGAAGCCCGTCGTAGGAATATACAAGCCAAGTTCTATAACAAAAATTCCCACTAGTATAAAAAGACAACTTATGAGACTCACTATCATGAAGATCTTGGTGGTACTTTGAAGCACAATATATGAGACTCACTACATGAAGAACAAGGTGCTATTTTGAAGCACAAGTGTGGTAAAAGGATAGTAGCATTGTCCCTTCTCTCTTTTTCTCTCATTCTTTTTTTATTTGTTTGGGCCTTTCTCCTTTTTTTATGGCCTCTTTTTTTTCGTCCGGAGTCTCATCCCGACTTATGGGGGAATCATAGTCTCCATCATCCTTTCCTCACTTGGGACAATGCTCTAATAATGATGATCATCACACTTTTATTTTTCTTACAACTCAACAATTACAACTCGATACTTAGAACAAAGTATGACTCTATATGAATGCCTCCGGCGGTGTACCGGGATGGTGCAATGAATCAAGAGTGACACGTATGGAAAATAATGCATGGTGGCTTTGCCACAAATATGGTGTCAACTACATGATCATGCAATGGCAATATGACAAAAGTAATGTATGTCATGATGATGATGGTGGAAGTTGCATGGCAATATATCTCGGAATGGCTATGGAAATGCCATGATAGGTAGGTATGGTGGCTGTTTTGAGGAAGATATAGGGAGGCTTATGTGTGATAGAGCGAATCGTATCACGGGGTTTGGATGCACCAGCGAAGTTTGCACCAACTCTCAAGGTGAGAAAGGGCAATGCACGGTACCGAAGAGGCTAGCAAAGGCGGAAAGGTGAGAGTGCGTATAATCCATGGACTCAACATTAGTCAAAAGAACTCATATACTTATTGCAAAAATTTAGAAGCCATCAAAAAATTCAAGTACTACGCGCATGCTCCTAGGGGAATAGATTGGTAGGAAAAGGCCATTGCTCGTCCCCGACTGCCACTCATAAGGATGCACAAGCCAGGTAGACTTCATGTTTCAAATTTGTTACACAACTTTACCCATACGTGCATGCTACGGGACTTGCAAACTTCAACACAAGTATTTCTCAAATTCACAATTATCAACTAGCACGACTTTGATATTATTACCTCCATATCTCAAAACAATTATCAAGCATCAAACTTCTCTTAGTATTCAATTTACTCAAAAGAAAGTTTCACATGTCTTGAACACTAAGTATATTAACATTAAGCAAACTACCATGCTATTAAAGACTCTCAAAATAATATAAGTGAAGCATGAGAGTTCATCTATTTCTTCAAAATAAAACTACCACCATGCTCTAAAAGATATAAGTGAAGTACTAGAGCAAACAACAAACTACTCCAAAAGATATAAGTGAAGATCAATGAGTAGCTAAATAATTATGCAACTAAATGAAGGCTCTCTCTCATTAAAGAATTTCAGATCTTGGTACTTTATTCAAACAGAAAGCAAAGCTAAAGAAAACTACAATGCAAGGATAGCACAACTCATGTGAAGAAGCAAAAACTTAGGCTCAACCGATACTAACCGATAGTTGTTGAAGAAGAAAGGTGGGATGCCTACCGGGGCATCCCCAAGCTTAGATGCTTGAGACTTCTTGAAATATTATCTTGGGGTGCCTTGGGCATCCCCAAGCTTGAACTTTTGTGCCTCCTTAATTCCTCTCATATCATGGTTTCTCTTTTTATCAAAAGCTTCATTCACAACAAACTCAACAAGAACTCGTGAGATAGGTTAGTATAAACCAATGCAAAACCTTATCATTTTGTACTGTAAAAAATCACTAAAATTATTATTCAACATTGAATACTAAATGCCTCTGTATATTTAATACTTCTATCCTCAAATAGAATCATTAAACAAGCAAACATATGCAAACAATGCAAACATAACAGCAATCTGTCAAAACAGTATAGTCTGTAAAGAATGCAAGAGTATCAATAGTTCCCTGACCCCAAAAATTATGAACTAACATTCCCACTGTAATAAATTCATCAGATCTCAGTATGCAAAAAGATTCAATGTTAGACCATTCTCTGACTTTTTTAGGGAATTTTTGCAACAGCGGTAAACTTTCTGTTTTCAAACAGCAACATGCAAACAAGCAAAATAAGCATGGCAAAGGCTATCCTTGACCTTTTTTATTGAAACTAAAGATGCAAAACACTATTCTAACTAACAGCAAGCAAAAACTAACAAAAGAGAATGACTCTCCAAGCAAAACACATATCATGTGGTGAATAAAAATATAGCTCCAAGTAAAGTTACCGATGAACGAAGAAGAAAGAGGGGATGCCTTCCGGGGCATCCCCAAGCTTAGGCTCTTGGTTGTCCTTGAATATTATCTGGGGTGCCTTGGGCATCCCCAATCTTAGGATCTTACCACTCCTTATTCCATAGTCCATCGAATCTTTACCCAAAACTTGAAAACTTTAACCACACAAAACTCAACAGAAAACTCGTAAGCTCCGTTAGTATAAGAAAATAAAACAACCACTTAGGTACTGTAATGAACTCATTCTAAATTCATATTGGTGTAATATCTACTGTACTCCAACTTATCTATGGTTCATACCCTCCGGTACTACTCATAGATTCATCAAAATAAGCAAACAACACATAGAAAACAGAATCTGTCAAAGACAGAACAGTCTGTAGTAATCTGTATCAAACGTATACTTCTGGAACTCCAAACATTCTACCAAATTAGGAAGTCCTAAGAAATTTGTGTACCTATCCAGATCAAAAAGAATCAGATCAGAAGCACGTTTCAGTGAATTAACAAAACTAATTTACTGGGTGCAAAAGTTTCTGATTTTCAGCAGGATCAACACAACTATCACCGTAAGCTATCCTGAAGGTCTTACTTGGCACTTTATTGAAACAAAAGCTATAAAGCATGATTACTACAGTAGCATAATCATGTGGAAACACAAAAATAGTAAAGGTAAATATTGGGTTGTCTCCCAACAAGCGCTTTTCTTTAATGCCTTTTAGCTAGGCATGATGATGGCAATGATGCTCACATAAAAGATAAGAATTGAAACATAAAGGGAGCATCATGAAGCATATGACTAGCACATTTAAGTCTAACCCACTTCCTATGCATAGGGATTTTGTGAGCAAACAACTTATGGGAACAATAATCAACTAGCATAGGAAGGTAACACGAGCATAGCTTCAAGAATTTAAGCACATAGAGAGGAAACTTGATATTATTGCAATTCCTACAAGCATATGTTCCTCCCTCATAAAAATTTTCAGTAGCATAATGAATGAATTCAAAAATATAACCAGCACCTAAAGCATTCTTTTCATGATCTACAAGCATATAAAATTTACTACTCTCCACATAAGCAAAATTCTTCTCATTCAGAATAGTGGGAGTATCATAAGAGACTTGAACACTAAAAATTGTTTCCACATTAAAAGAGTAATATTCAGAAAAAGGGTAATCATAATCATGACAAGATTTGTAAATATAATTATCACTACTTTTTATATCATAAGTTTCATCACAATAATTATCATAAGTAGCAACTTCGTTCTCATCATAATCGATTGAAACCTCTCCCAAGATAGTGGAATCACTAAATGAAGTTGACACTCTTCCAAATCCACTTTCGTATTCATCACAATAAAATTCAACATCCTCCAAAATAGTGGGATCATTACTTCCTAAAGTTGACTCTCTTTTGAACCCACTTTCATCAATATAATCATCATAGGTAGGAGGCATGCTATCATCATAACAACTTTGCATATCAAAACTTGGAATGCTAAAAATATCATATTCATTAAACATAGCATCCCCAAGCTTGGGACAAACATTAATTCCAGCAAATATATTCTCAAATATTTCATCCCAATCAAACATAGCTTCCCCAAACTTGGGCCCTTTCATATCATAAGCATAATCACTCTCATCATTAAAAATATGGATAGCACCAATAGTATAGCAATTATCATCATCACAAGTAGTAGTAGGAGCAACATCATTTGGGAGGGATACCTTTTTACCTTTGTTGCTCCTTCTTTTCCTTTTCTTCTTCACATTATGTGTAGGTTCAACCTTCCTCTTTGAGCTCCTTATTGATGAGATTGGTTGAGTAGAAAGCTCCTCCTCGTAACCTGATTCATCATAAGAAATAATAGGAGGAGATTGGGAAGCCTCTTCCCTTTCATTAGTATTCTCATCATCTTCCACTTGCTTTCTTTTCCTTATGTAATTGGCAATATAAGGATTTTCAATACAATTCACCGCACAATACATATAAATTTTCTCTAGATCAAAATGAAGAACTTTATCAAGATTAAATTTTGGAATACCCTCAGTTATACGTTTCATTTCTTCATAACCCAAAAGAAGGCTAAGCTCTTTATGATGCTCAAGGGTAATCAAATTATCGCAATATTTGGACACGACTTGATCATGAAACAAATAGCATTGGAGCTTTAAATGACCATGTTCATTGCAAAGTTCACAAGGAGAGCGAAAAATATTGAATCTTTCAGCACATTCATCTAGCTCTTCTTGCAACAATTTGGTTTCTAAGTACTTACGCCTCTTGAAATAAAATATCTTCTCTATTTGGTGTGGTCATGCAAACATGCACTCCACAAAATTTGACATGCTCATAAGAGATATTTTCATCATAACTAGTGCAATCATCATTAGCATCATGGATATTCAAAGAATTCGTACTAACAACATTGCAATCATGCTCATCATTCAAATATTTAGTGCCAAACAATTTAGAGATTTCTTCTTCTAGCACTTGAGCACAATTATCCTTTCCATCATACTCACGAAATATATTAAAAAGGTGAAGCGTATGAGGCAAACTCAATTCCATTTTTTTATAATTTTCTTTTATAAACTAAACTAGTGCTAAAACATGAAACAAAAAGATTCGATTGCAAGATCTAAAGATATACCTTCAAGCACTCACCGCGCCAAAAAAGAGCTTAGTTGACGGAGTGTGAGTACCCTTTACCTAGCCTCCCCGGCAACGGCGCTAGAAAAGAGCTTGATGTCTACTGCACAACCTTCTTCTTGTAGACGTTGTTGGGCCTGCAAGTGCACAGGTTTGTAGGACAGTAGCAAATTTCCCTCAAGTGGATGACCTAAGGTTTATCAATCCGTAGGAGGCGTAGGATGAAGATGGTCTCTCTCAAACAACCCTGCAACCAAATAACAAAGAGTCTCTTGTGTCCCCAACACACCCAATACAATGGTAAATTGTATAGGTGCACTAGTTCGGCGAAGAGATGGTGATACAAGTGCAAAATAGATAGTAGATATAGGTTTTTGTAATCTGAAAATATAAAATCAGCAAGGTAACAAGTGGTAAAAGTGAGCGTAAACGGTATTGCAATGATAGGAAACAAGGCCTAGGGTTCATACTTTCACTAGTGCAAGTTCTCTCAACAATAATAACATAGATAGAACATATGACAAGCCCTCAACATGCAACAAAGAGTCACTCAAAAGCCACTAATAGCGGAGAACAAACGTAGAGATTATGGTAGGGTACGAAACCACCTCAAAGTTATTCTTTCGGATCAATCTATAAAAGAGTTCGTACTAGAATAACACCTTAAGATACAAATCAACCAAAACCCTAATGTCACCTAGATACTCCATTGTCACCTCAAGTATCCGTGGGCATGATTATACGATATGCATCACACAATCTCAGATTCATCCAACCTGTTGGGGAACGTAGTAATTTCAAAAAATTTCCTACGCACACGCAAGATCATGGTGATGATATAACAACGAGAGGGGAGAGTGTTCGTCCACGTACCCTCGTAGACCGTAAGCGGAAGGGTTAGCACAATGTGGTTGATGTAGTCGTACGTCTTCACGATCCGACCGATCCAAGCACCGAACGTACGGGGCCTCCGAGTTCAGCACACGTTCAGCTCGATGACGATCTCCGGCCCTCCGATCCAGCAAAGGCTCCGGAGATGAGTTCCGTCAGCACGACGGCGTGGTGACGATGATGATGTTCTACCGGCGCAGGGCTTCGCCTAAACTCCGCGATGATATGACTGAGGTGGAATATGGTGGAAGGGGGCACCGCACACGGCTAAGGAACGATCCGTAGATCAACTTGTGTGTCTTTGGGGTACCCCCCGCCCCCGTATATAAAGGAGCCAGGGGGGAGGAGGTGGCCGGCCTAGAGGGCGCGCCAAGGGGGGGAGTCCTACTCTCACCGGGAGTAGGACTCCCACTTTCCAAGTAGGAGTAGGAGAAGGGGGGGGGGGAAGAGGAGGAAGAGGGGAAGGAAAGGGGGGGCGCCGCCCCCCTTCCCTTGTCCTATTCAGACTAGGAGGGGGAGGGGCGTGCGGCCCCCTCCTGGCTCCTTCCCTCTTCTCCCTCGTGGCCCAAGTAGGCCCATTAACCCCCCGGGGGGTTCCGGTAACCTCCCGGTACTCCGGTAAAATGCCGATTTCACCCGGAACCATTCCGACGTCCAAACATAGGCTTCCAATATATCAATCTTTATGTCTCGACCATTTCGAGACTCCTCGTCATGTACGTGATCACATCCGGGACTCCGAACAAACTTCGATACATCAAAACGTATAAACTCATAATAAAACTATCATCGAAACGTTAAGCGTGCGGACCCTACGGGTTTGAGAATTATGTAGACATGACCTAAAACCATTCTCGGTCAATAACCAATAGCGGGACCTAGATGCCCATATTGGTTCCTACATATTCTACAAAGATCTTTATCGGTCAAACCGCATAACAACATACGTTGTTCCCTTTGTCATCGGTATGTTACTTGCCTGAGATTTGATCGTCGGTATCCAATACCTAGTTCAATCTCGTTACCGGCAAGTCTCTTTACTCGTTCTGTAATACGTCATCTCATAACTAAGTTATTAGTTATAATGCTTGCAAGGCTTAAGTGATGAGTATTACCGAGAGGGCCTAGAGATACCTCTCCGACAATCGAAGTGACAAAAACCTAATCTCGAAATACGCCAACTCAACATGTAGCTTCAGAGACACCTGTAGTACTCCTTTATAATCACCCAGTTACGTTGTGACGTTTGGTAGTACCCAAAGTGTTCCTCCGGTAAACGGGAGTTGCATAATTCTCATAGTTACAGGAACATGTATAAGTCATGAAGAAAGCAATAGCAGAATACTAAACGATCAAGTGCTAAGCTAACGGGATGGGTCATGTCAATCACATCATTCTCCTAATGATGTGATCCCATTAATCAAATGACAACACATGTCTATGGTTAGGAAACATAACCATCTTTGATTAATGAGCTAGTCAAGTAGAGGCATACTAGTGACTATATGTTTGCCTATGTATTCACACATGTATCATGTTT
Source organism: Triticum aestivum (assembly GCF_018294505.1). Classification (NCBI taxonomy): domain Eukaryota; kingdom Viridiplantae; phylum Streptophyta; class Magnoliopsida; order Poales; family Poaceae; genus Triticum; species Triticum aestivum. The sequence continues at coordinate 304,525,902 of NC_057795.1, forward strand.
CCGGTTAATACAATTCTAGCATGAATAATAAACATTTATCATGATATGAGGAAATAAATAATAACTTTATTATTGCCTCTAGGGCATATTTCCTTCAGTCTCCCACTTGCACTAGAGTCAATAATCTAGATTACATAGTAATGATTCTAACACCCATGGAGTCTTGGTGCTGATCATGTTTTGCTCGTGAGAGAGGCTTAGTCAACGGGTCTGCAACATTCAGATCCGTATGTATCTTGCAAATCTCTATGTCTCCCACTTGGACTTGGTCCCGAATGGAATTGAAGCGTCTCTTGATGTGCTTGGTCCTCTTGTGAAATCTGGATTCCTTTGCCAAGGCAATTGCACCAGTATTGTCACAGAAGATCTTCATTGGTCCCGATGCACTAGGTATGACACCTAGATCGGAAATGAACTCCTTCATACAGACTCCTTCATTCGCTGCTTCAGAAGCAGCTATGTACTCCGCTTCACATGTAGATCCCGCTACGACGCTTTGTTTAGAACTGCACCAACTTACAGCTCCACCGTTTAATATAAACACGTATCCGGTTTTGCGATTTAGAATCGTCCGGATCAGTGTCAAAGCTTGCATCGACGTAACCTTTTACGACTAGCTCTTTGTCACCTCCATATACGAGAAACATATCCTTAGTCCTTTTCAGGTATTTCAGGATGTTCTTGACCGCTGTCCAGTGATCCACTCCTGGATTACTTTGGTACCTTCCTGCCAAGCTTATTGCTAAGCATACGTCAGGTCTGGTACACAACATTGCATACATGATAGAGCCTATGGCTGAAGCATAGGGAACATCTTTCATTTTATCTCTATCTTCTGCTGTGGTCGGGCATTGAGTTTGACTCAACTTCACACCTTGTAGCACAGGCAAGAATCCTTTCTTTGCCTGATCCATTTTGAACTTTTTCAAAATTTTGTCAAGGTATGTGCTTTGTGAAAGTCCTATTAAGCGTCTTGATCTATCTCTATAGATCTTGATGCCCAATATATAAGCAACTTCACCGAGGTCTTTCATTGAAAAACTTTTATTCAAGTATCCCTTTATGCTATCCAGAAATTCTATATCATTTCCAATTAACAATATGTCATCTACATATAGAACTAGAAATGCTACAGAGCTCCTACTCACTTTCTTGTAAATACATGCTTCTCCAAAAGTCTGTATAAAACCATATGCTTTGATCACACTATCAAAGCGTTTATTCCAACTCCGAGATGCTTGCACCAGTCCATAAATGGAACGCTGGAGCTTGCACACTTTGTTAGCACCTTTTGGATCAACAAAACCTTCCGGCTGCATCATATACAACTCTTCTTCTAGAAATCCATTCAAGAATGCAGTCTTGACATCCATTTGCCAAATTTCATAATCATGAAATGCAGCAATAGCTAACATGATTCGGACAGACTTAAGCATCGCTACGGGTGAGAAAGTCTCATCGTAGTCAACCCCTTGAACTTGTCGAAAACCTTTCGCAACAAGTCGAGCTTTATAGACAGTAACATTACCATCAGCGTCAGTCTTCTTCTTAAAAATCCATTTATTCTCAATAGCTTGCCGATCATCGGGCAAGTCAACTAAAGTCCATACTTTGTTTTCATACATGGATCCCATCTCAGATTTCATGGCCTCAAGCCATCTTGCGGAATCTGGGCTCATCATCGCTTCCTCATAGTTCGTAGGTTCATCATGGTCAAGTAACATGACTTCCAGAATAGGATTACCGTACCACTCTGGTGCGGATCTTACTTTGGTAGACCTACGAGGTTCTGTAGAAACTTGATCTGAAGTTTCATGATCAATATCATTAGCTTCCTCACTGATTGGTGTAGTTGTCACAGGAACCGGTTCTTGTGATGAACTACTTTCCAATAAGGGAGTAGATACAGTTATCTCGTCAAGTTCTACTTTCCTCCCACTCACTTCTTTCGAGAGAAACTCCTTATCTAGAAAGGATCTGAATTTAGCAACGAAAATCTTGCCCTTAGATCTGTGATAGAAAGTGTACCCAATAGTCTCCTTTGGGTATCCTATGAAGACACATTTCTCCGATTTGGGTTCGAGCTTATCTGGTTGAAGTTTCTTCACATAAGCATCGCAACCCCAAACTTTAAGAAACGACAACTTTGGTTTCTTGCCAAACCATAGTTCATAAGGTGTCGTCTCAACAGATTTTGATGGTGCCCTATTTGACATGAATGCGGCCGTCTCTAAAGCATAACCCCAAAACGATAGCGGTAAATCAGTAAGAGACATCATAGATCGCACCATATCAAGTAATGTACGATTACGACGTTCGGACACACCATTTCGTTGTGGTGTTCCAGGTGGCGTGAGTTGCGAGACTATCCCGCATTGTTTCAAGTGTAGACCAAACTCGTAACTCAAATATTCTCCTCCACGATCAGATTGTAGAAACTTTATTTTCTTGTTACGATGATTTTCAACTTCACTCTGAAATTCCTTGAACTTTTCAAATGTTTCAGACTTGTGTTTCATTAAGTAGATATACCCATATCTGCTTAAATCATCTGTGAAGGTGAGAAAATAACGATATCCGCCACGAGCCTCAACATTCACTGGACCACATACATCTGTATGTATGATCTCCAACAAATCTGTTGCTCTCTCCATAGTACCGGAGAACGGCGTTTTAGTCATCTTGCCCATAAGACACGGTTCACAAGTACCAAGTGATTCATAATCAAGTGATTCCAAAAGCCCATCAGTATGGAGTTTCTTCATGCGTTTTACACCGATATGACCTAAACGGTAGTGCCACAAATAAGTTGCACTATCATTATCAACTCTGCATCTTTTGGTTTCAACACTATGAATATGTGTATCACTACTATCGAGATTCAATAAAAATAGACCACTCTTCAAGGGTGCATGACCATAAAAGATATTACTCATATAAATAGAACAACCATTATTCTCTGATTTAAATGAATAACCGTCTCGCATCAAACAAGATCCAGATATAATGTTCATGCTCAACGCTGGCACCAAATAACAATTATTTAGGTCTAATACTAATCCCGATGGTAGATGTAATGGTAGCGTGCCGACCGCGATCACATCGACTTTGGAACCGTTTCCCACGCGCATCGTCACCTCGTCCTTAGCTAATCTTCGCTTAATCCGTAGTCCCTGTTTCGAGTTGCAAATATTAGCAACAGAACCAGTATCAAATACCCAGGTGCTACTGCGAGCATTAGTAAGGTACACATCAATAACATGTATATCATATATACCTTTGTTCACTTTGCCATCCTTCTTATCCGCCAAATACTTGGGGCAGTTCCGCTTCCAGTGTCCAGTCTGCTTGCAGTAGAAGCACTCAGTTTCAGGCTTAGGTCCAGACTTGGGTTTCTTCTCTTGAGCAGCAACTTGCTTGCCATTCTTTTTGAAGTTCCCCTTCTTCTTCCCTTTGCCCTTCTTGAAACTAGTGGTTTTGTTAACCATCAACACTTGATGCTCCTTCTTGATTTCTACCTCCGCGGCTTTCAGCATCGCAAAGAGCTCGGGAATAGTCTTGTTCATCCCTTGCATATTATAGTTCATTACGAAGCTCTTGTAGCTTGGTGGCAGTGATTGGAGAATTCTGTCAATGACACTATCATCAGGAAGATTAACTCCCAGTTGAATCAAGTGATTATTATACCCAGACATTTTGAGTATGTGTTCACTGACAGAACTATTCTCCTCCATCTTGCAGCTATAGAACTTATTGGAGACTTCATATCTCTCAATCCGGGCATTTGCTTGAAATATTAACTTCAACTCCTGGAACATCTCATATGCTCCATGACGTTCAAAACGTCGTTGAAGGCCCGGTTCTAAGCCGTAAATCATGGCACACTGAACTATAGAGTAGTCATCAGCTTTGCTCTGCCAGACGTTCTTAACGTCGTCAGTTGCATCAGCAGCAGGCCTGGCACCCAGTGGTGCTTCCAGGATGTAACTTTTTTGTGCAGCAATGAGGATAATTCTCAGGTTACGGACCCAGTCTGTGTAATTGCTACCATCATCTTTCAACTTTGCTTTCTCAAGGAACACATTAAAATTCAACGGAACAACAGCACGAGCCATCTATCTACAAACAAACATAGACAAGCAAGATACTATTAGGTACTAAGTTCATGATTAATTTAAGTTCAATTAATCATATTACTTAAGAACTCCCACTTAGACAGACATCTCTCTAGTCATCTAAGTGATCACGTGATCCAAATCAACCAAACCATGTCTGATCATCACGTGAAATGGAGTAGTTTCAATGGTGAACATCGCTATGTTGATCATATCTACTATATGATTCATGCTCGACCTTTCGGTCTCCGTGTTCCGAGGCCATATCTGTATATGCTAGGCTCGTCAAGTATAACCTGAGTATTCCGCGTGTGCAACTGTTTTGCACCCGTTGTATTTGAACGTAGAGCCTATCACACCCGATCATCACGTGGTGTCTCAGCACGAAGAACTTTCGCAACGGTGCATACTCAGGGAGAACACTTCTTGATAATTAGTGAGAGATCATCTTAAAATGCTACCATCAATCAAAGCAAGATAAGATGCATAAAGGATAAACATCACATGCAATCAATATAAGTGATATGATATGGCCATCATCATCTTGTGCTTGTGATCTCCATCTTCGAAGCACCATCATGATCACCATCGTCACCGGCGCGACACCTTGATCTCCATCGTAGCATCGTTGTCGTTATGCCATCTATTGCTTCTATGACTATCGCTACCGCTTAGTGATAAAGTAAAGCAATTACAGGGCGTTTGCATTTCATACAATAAAGCGACAACCATATGGCTCCTGCCAGTTGCCGATAACTTCGGTTACAAAACATGATCATCTCATACAATAAAATATAGCATCACGTCTTGACCATATCACATCACAACATGCCCTGCAAAAACAAGTTAGACGTCCTCTACTTTGTTGTTGCAAATTTTACGTGGTTGCTACGGGCTTAGCAAGAACCGTTCTTACCTACACATCAAAAACCACAACGATAGTTCGTCAAGTTGGTGCTGTTTTAACCTTCGCAAGGACCGGGTGTAGCCACACTCGGTTCAGCTAAAGTGAGAGAGACAGACACCCGCCAGCCACCTTTAAGCACGAGTGCTCGCAACGGTGAAACCAGTCTCGCGTAAGCGTACGCGTAATGTCGGTCCGGGCCGCTTCATCTCACAATACCGCCGAACCAAAGTATGACATGCTGGTAAGCAGTATGACTTGTATCGCCCACAACTCACTTGTCTTCTACTCGTGCATATAACATCAACGCATGAAACCAGGCTCGGATGCCACTGTTGGGAAACGTAGTAATTTCAAAAAAAATCCTACGCACACGCAAGATCATGGTGATGATATAGCAACGAGAGGGGAGAGTGTTCGTCCACGTACCCTCGTAGACCGTAAGCAGAAGCGTTAGCACAACGCGGTTGATGTAGTCGTACGTCTTCACGATCCGACTGATCCAAGCACCGAACGTACGGGGCCTCCGAGTTCAGCACACGTTCAGCTCGATGACGATCTCCGGCCCTCCGATCCAGCAAAGGCTCCGGAGATGAGTTCCGTCAGCACAACGGCGTGGTGACGATGATGATGTTCTACCGGCGCAGGGCTTCACCTAAACTCCGCGACGATATGACTGAGGTGGAATATGGTGGAAGGGGGCACAGCACACGGCTAAGGAACGATCCGTAGATCAACTTGTGTGTCTTTGGGGTGCCCCCCGCCCCCGTATATAAAGGAGCCAGGGGGGAGGAGGTGGCCGGCCTAGAGGGCGCGCCAAGGGGGGGAGTCCTACTCCCACCGGGAGTAGGACTCCCTCTTTCCAAGTAGGAGTAGGAGAAGGGGGGGGGGAAGAGGAGGAAGAGGGGAAGGAAAGGGGGGGCGCCGCCCCCCTTCCCTTGTCCTATTCGGACTAGGAGGGGGAGGGGCGCGCGGCCCCCTCCTGGCTCCTTCCCTCTTCTCCCTCGTGGCCCAAGTAGGCCCATTAACCCCCCCGGGGGGTTTCGGTAACCTCCCGGTACTCCGGTAAAATGCCGATTTCACTCGGAACCATTCCGATGTCCAAACATAGGCTTCCAATATATCAATCTTTATGTCTCGACCATTCCGAGACTCCTCGTCATGTCCATGATGACATCCGGGACTCCGAACAAACTTCGGTACATCAAAACATATAAACTCATAATAAAACTGTCATCGAAACGTTAAGCGTGCGGACCCTACGGGTTCGAGAATTATGTAGACATGACCTAAAACCATTCTCGCTCAATAACCAATAGCGGGACCTGGATGCCCATATTGGTTCCTACATATTCTACGAAGATCTTTATCGCTCAAACCGCATAACAACATACGTTGTTCCCTTTGTCATCGGTATGTTACTTGCCCGAGATTTGATCGTCGGTATCCAATACCTAGTTCAATCTCGTTACCGGCAAGTCTCTTTAATCGTTCTGTAATACGTCATATCATAACTAACTTATTAGTTATAATGCTTGCAAGGCTTAAGTGATGAGTATTACCGAGAGGGCCCAGAGACACCTCTCCGACAATCGGAGTGACAAAAACCTAATCTCGAAATACGCCAACTCAACATGTACCTTCGGAGACACCTGTAGTACTCCTTTATAATCACCCAGTTATTCTGTGACGTTTGGTAGTACCCAAAGTGTTCCTCCAGTAAACGGGAGTTGCATAATTCTCATAGTTACAGGAACATGTATAAGTCATGAAGAAAGCAATAGCAGAATACTAAACGATCAAGTGCTAAGCTAACGGGATGGGTCATGTCAATCACATCATTCTCCTATTGATGTGATCCCATTAATCAAATGACAACACATGTCTATGGTTAGGAAACATAACCATCTTTGATTAATGAGCTAGTCAAGTAGAGGCATACTAGTGACTATATGTTTGTCTATGTATTCACACATGTATCATGTTTCCGGTTAATACAATTCTAGCATGAATAATAAACATTTATCATGATATGAGGAAATAAATAATAACTTTATTATTGCCTCTAGGGCATATTTCCTTCACAACCAACATAAAAGTACTTAAAGAGTGCCCCAAAGTTTCTACCGGAGAGTCAAGAACGTGTGCCAACCCCTATGCATAGGTTCCCAATGTCACGAAACCCGCAAGTTGATCACCAAAACATACATCAAGTGGCACATGATATCCCATTGTCACCACAGATAATCATGGCAAGACATACATCAAGTGTTCTCATAAAAGACTCAATCCGATAAGATAACTTCAAAGGGGAAACTCAATTCATCACAAGAGAGTAGAGGGGGAGAAACATCATAAGATCCAACTACAATAGCAAAGCTCGGGATACATCAAGATCGTGCCATAGAGGAACACGAGAGAGAGAGATCAAACACATAGCTACTGGTACATACCCTCAGCCCCGAGGGTGAACTACTCCCTCCTCATCATGGATAGCATCGGGATGATGAAGATGGCCTCCGGTGATGGGATCCCCCTCCGGCAGGGTGCCGAAACAGGGTCCCGATTGGTTTTTGGTGGCTATAGAGGCTTGCGGCGGCGGAACTCCCTATCTAGCTTTTGTTCTGGAAGTTTTAGGGTACGTGGGTATATATGGGTGCATGGGGTACGTCGGTGGAGCTATGGGGGCCCCACGAGGTAGGGGGGCGCGCCCGGGGGGGGGGGGGGGGGGCGCACCCCCACCCTCGTGGGCAGCCCATATCTCCCCTGACGTGCATTCCAAGTTCCCTGGGTTGCTTTCCTTCCAAAACTAACTTCTCTAGTTGATTTCGTTCCGTTTTGACTCCGTCTGATATTCCTTTTCCTCGAAACACTGAAATAGGCATAAAACAGCAAATCTGGGCTGGGCCTCCGGTTAATAGGTTAGTCCTAAAAATAATATAAAAGTGGATAATAAAGCCCAATATTGCCTAAAACAGTAGATAAAGTAGCCCAATAGGTTAATCTGGGCTAGGATCTCGGTCTCACCGAGATGGGATTGCAATCTTCCTGTTTCCCTTCGTAACGTTTCGGTCTAACCGAAGTGAGCGATCGGTCCCACCGAGATTGCAATGTAAACTCCCTGTTTCCCTTTCGTAACATTTCGGTCTCACCGAAAAGAGCGAATCGGTCCCATCGAGTTTACCTGACCAACTCTCTGGTTAGCTAATTACCAAAATCGGTCTCACCCAGTTTGTGTAATCGGTCTCATCGAGATTATGTTATGCCCTAACCCTAATCATATCGGTCCTACCGAGTTGCATGTCGGTCCCACCGAAAATCCTAATGGTCACTAGATTTGCTGAATCGGTCCGACCGAGTTTATCAATTCGGTCCCATCGAGTTTGGCTAGTTGTGTGTAACGGTTAGATTTTGTGTGAAGGCTATATATACCCCTCCACCTCCTCTTCATTCGTGGAGAGAGCCATCAGAACAAACCTACACTTCCAACTTACCATTTCTGAGAGAGAACCACCTACTCATGTGTTGAGGCCAAGATATTCCATTCCTACCATATGAATCTTGATCTCTAGCCTTCCCCAAGTTGTTTTCCACTCAAATCTTCTTTCCACCAGATCCAAATCCTATGAGAGAGAGTTGAGTGTTGGGGAGACTATCATTTGAAGCACAAGAGCAAGGAGTTCATCATCAACGCACCATTTGTTACTTCTTGGAGAGTGGTGTCTCCTAGATTGGCTAGGTGTCACTTGGGAGCCTCCAACAAGATTGTGGAGTTAAACCAAGGAGTTTGTAAGGGCAAGGAGATCGCCTACTTTGTGAAGATCTACTGCTAGTGAGGCAAGTCCTTCGTGGGCGACGACCATGGTGGGATAGACAAGGTTGCTTCTTCGTGGACCCTTCGTGGGTGGAGCCCTCCGTGGACTCGCGCAACCGTTACCCTTCGTGGGTTGAAGTCTCCATCAACATGGATGTACGATAGCACCACCTATCGGAACCACGAGAAAAACATCCGTGTCTCCAATTGCGTTTGAATCCTCCAAAACCCTTCCCTTTACATTCTTGCAAGTTGCATGCTTTACTTTCCGCTGCTCATATACTCTTTGCATGCTTGCTTGAATTGTGTGAAGATTGCTTGACTTGTCCAAAGATAGCTAAAATCTGCCAAAGTCTAAAATTGGGAAAAGGTTAAGTTTTTAATTGGTCAAGTAGTCTAATCACCCCCCTCTAGACATACTTCAAGGTCCTACAATCACCGCATACTTCAATTTTTCTTTGCATCAAACATAGCCCCTATCTGGACTTGGTTCATATTATACTGCCATGGAGTCTCATGACCATTGTTGACCGTAAGGCCGGTCGATATGTCTTGATCCCATGCAGAAGGAATCGGTACCTACACTTCATCCTCAGAATTTTCAGAGTCCAGATCCTTCGCAAATCCATCCTCGTCCTCTTCCTCCATCACCATCTGCATTTCCTCCCCTTCCTCATCCCCATCAACAAAACCAGAACCAGCTAATATTATTGACTGACTACTCTGCCCAGTATCCTGACCACAACATTGTGTGGCACGTAGTCTGACTCTTTCTCGGGTTGGCTAGCATCCACATCCAGAGGCCGTGACCCGGATAAATCAATCTCGTTAGCCACTTGACTGCCCTCGCCTGGTTCATACCCCACGTGCAATTGTACGGTATTCTCCTCCTTCGGCACAGGTTGCACTAGGGCATATGGCTGGATTCTTTGATCTCGGCAACGACTTAATAGGGTCAACCAATGCTGGCTCCTATCTATTGGCATCAACTCCCACTTGACATTTTTACAGGATTTGGTCCACAATGCATGAATACTGACGGAACATACTTTAGGATCCAGTCCAAAACTAGTAGTCAACCAGTACTTCAACTGTCTAATGTCCAGTCTGTCCGGGTCTGAAAGGGTCAATGACTCCATTTTTAAACTCGCTAAGATCAACCCCCAACTCATTATATCAAACATTACCAGGACCGTAATTGCTACGTCTTGAGTTTGTGTTGGTTTTCCTTGAAGAGGAAAGGGTGATGCAGCAATAGTAGCGTAAGTATTTCCCTCAATTTTTGAGGTATCAATCCAGTAGGAGGCTCCTCAAAAGTCCCACACACCTACACAAACAAACAAGAACTCGCAACCAACGCAATAAAGGGGTTGTCAATCCCTTCACGGCCACTTGCGAAAGTGAGATCTGATAGAGATAATATGATAAGATAAATATATTTTTGGTATTTTATAATATAGATTGGAAAAGTAAAGATGCAAATAAAAGTAGATTGAAAGCTTATATGATAAAAGATAGACCCGGGGGCCATAGGTTTCACTAGTGGCTTCTCTCAAGATAGCATAAGTATTACAATGGGTGAACAAATTACTGTCGAGCAATTGATAGAAAAGTGAATAATTATGAGATTATCTAGGCATGATCATGTATATAGGCATCACGTCCGTGACAAGTAGACCGACTCATGCCTGCATCTACTACTATTACTCCACACATCGACCGCTATCCAGCATGCATCTAGAGCATTAAGTTCGTAAAGAACAGAGTAACGCATTAAGAAAGATGACATGATGTAGAGGGATAAACTCATGCAATATGGTATAAACCCCATCTTTTTATCCTCGATGGCAACAATACAATACGTTCCTTGCTGCCCCTGCTGTCACTGGAAAAGGACACCGCAAGATTGAACCCAAAGCTAAGCACTTCTCCCATTGCAAGAAAGATCAATCTAGTAGGCCAAACCAAACTGATAATTCAAAGAGACTTGCAAAGATAACTTAATCACACATAAAAGAATTCAGAGGAGATTCAAATATTTCTCATAGATAAACTTGATCATAAACCCACAATTCATCGGATCTCAACAAACACACCGCAAAAAGAGTTACATCGAATAGATCTCCAAGAAGATCAAGGAGAACATGGTATTGAGATTCAAAGAGAGAGAAGAAGCCATCTAGCTAATAACTATGGACCCGAAGGTCCGTGGTAAACTACTCACAACTCATCGGAGAGGCCTTGGAGATGATGTAGAGGCCCTCCATGGTCGATTCCCACTCCGACGGAGCTTCGACGAAGGCTCCAAGATGGGATCTCATGGATACAGAAGGTTGCGGCGGTGGAATTAGGTTTTCGTTGGCTCCCCTGATGTTCTCGGGGTACGTGGGTATATATAGGAGGAAGAAGTAGGTCGGTGGACGCCCGAGGGGCCCACGAGATAGGGGGCGCACCTAGTAGGGGGGCGCCCTCCACCCTTGTGGACGCCTCGGCTGTTGCTTGACTTCCACTCCAAGTCCTATGGATCACATTCGTTCCAAAAATCACGCTCCCAAAGGTTTCATTCCGTTTGGACTCCATTTGATATTCCTTTTCTTCAAAACAGTGAAATAGGCAAAAAAATAGCAATACGGGCTGGGCCTCCGGTTAGTAGGTTAGTCCCAAAAATGATATAAAAGTGTAAAGTAAAGCCCATAAACATCCAAAACGGGTAATATAATAGCATGGAACAATAAAAAATTATAGATACGTTGGAGACGTATCAAGCATCCCCAAGCTAAATTCCTGCTCGTCCTCGAGTAGGTAAATGACAAAAACAGAATTTTTGATGTGGAATGCTACCTAGCATAATTCTCAATGTAATTTTCTTTATTGTGGCATGAATGTTCATATCCAAATGATTCAAAATAAAAGTTCATATTGACATAAGAAATAATAATACTTCAAGTATACTAATCAAGCAATCATGTCTTCTCAAAATAACATGGCTAAAGAAAGTTATCCCTACAAAATCATATAGTCTGGCTGTTGCTCTATCTTCATCACACAAAGTATTTAATCATGCAAAACCCCGATGACAAGCCAAGCAATTGTTTCATGCTTTAGTAATCTCAAACTTTTTCAACTTGCACGCAATACATGAGTGTGAGCCATGGACATAGCACTATAAGTGGAATAGAATGATGGTTGTGGAGAAGACAAAAAAGGAGGAAGATAGTCTCACATCAACTAGGCGTATCAACGGGCTACGGAGATGCCCATTGATAGATATTAATGTGAGTGAGTAGGGATTGCCATGCAACGGATGCACTAGAGCTATAAATGTATGAAAGCTCAACAAAATAAACTAGTGGGTGTGCATCCAACTCGCTTGCTCATGAAGACCTAGGGCATTTTGAGGAAGCCCATCATTGGAATATACAAGCCAAGTTCTATAATGAAAATTTCCCACTAGTATATGAAAGTGACAACATAGGAGACTCTCTATTATGAAGATCATGGTGCTACTTTGAAGCACAAGTGTGGTAAAAAGGATAGTAGCATTGTCCCTTCTCTCTTTTTCTCTCATTTTTTTTGTTTGGCCATTCTCTCTTTTTTTGGCCTTTCTCTTTTTTTTTAAAGTCCAAAGTCTCATCCTGACTTGTGGGGGGATCATAGTCTCCATCATCCTTTGCTCACTGGGACAATGCTCTAAATAATGAAGATCATCACACTTTTATTTACTTACAACTCAAGATTACAACTCAATACTTAGAACAAGATATGACTCTATATGAATGCCTCCGGCGGTGTACGGGGATATGCAATGAATCAAGAGTGACATGTATGAAAATTTTGAAGGTGGCCTTGCCACAAATACGATGTCAACTACATGATCATGCAAAGAGCAATATGACAATGATGAAGCGTGTCATATAAACGAAACGGTGGAAAGTTGCATGGCAATATATCTCAGAATGGCTATGGAAATGCCATAATGGGTAGGTATGGTGGCTGTTTTGAGGAAGGTATTTGGTGGGTGTATGGTACCGGCGAAAGTTGCGTGGCACAAGAGAGGCTAGCAATGGTGGAAGGATGAGAGTGCGTATAATCCATGGACTCATCATTAGTCATAAAGAACTCATGTACTTATTGCAAAAATCTACAAGTCATTGAAAACAAAGTACTACACGCATGCTCCTAGGGGGATAGATTGGTAGGAAAATACCATCGCTCGTCCCTGACCGCCACTCATAAGGAAGACAACCAATAAATAAAATTGTGCTCCAACTTCATCACAAAGCGGTTCACCATACGTGCATGCTACGGGAATCATAAACTTGAACACAAGTATTCTTTAAATTCATAATCACCCAACTAGCATGACTCTAATATCACCACTTCTATATCTCAAAACAATTATCAAGCATCAAATTGATCATAGGATCCAATTGATCATAGCATCCAATTCACTTTCTATGATAGTTTTTATTATACCCAACTTGGATGCTCATCATTCTAGGACCAATTTTATAACCATAGAAAATACCATGCTGTTCTAAGAGACTCTCAAAATAATATAAGTGAAGTATGAGAGATTAACAATTTCTACAAAATTAAGCCACCGCCGTGCTCTAAAAGATATAAGTGAAGCTCTAGAGCAAAAACTATCAAGCTCAAAAGATATAAGTGAAGCACATGGAGTATTCTAATAAATTCTAATCAAGTGGGCTTCTCCCAAAAGGTGTGTACATCAAGGATGATTGTGGTAAACTAAAAAGCAAAGACTAATATCATACAAGACGCTCCAAGCAAAACACATATCATGTGGCGAATAAAAATATAGCTCCAAGTAAAGTTACCGATAAACGAAGATAAAAGAGGGGATGCCTTCCGGGGCATCCCCAAGCTTAGTCTTTTGGATATTCTTGAAATATCTTGGGGTGACATGGGCATCCCCAAGCTTAGGCTCTTGCCACTCCTTATTCCATAGTCCATCAAATCTTTACCCAAAACTTGAAAACTTCACAACACAAAACCCAACAGGAAATCTCATAAGCTCCGTTAGTGAAAGAAAGAAAAACCACCACATAAGGTACTGTAATGAACTCATTATTTATTTATATTGGTGTTAAACCTAATGTATTCCAAGTTCTCTATGGTTCATACCACTTAATATCAGCCATAGATGCATCAAAATAAGCAAACAAACGAAAAACAGAATCTGTTAAAAACGGAACAGTCTGTAGCAATCTGTAACTACCGAATACTTTTGGAACTCTAAAAATCCTATCAAAATAGGAAGTCCTGGGCAATTTATCTATTGATCTACATCAGAAATAATCAACGCAAAAGCACGCTTCTGTGAATTACTAAAATTATTTTCATGCGCGCAAAGCTTCTGTTTTTCAGCAGAATCAAATTAACTATCACCATAGGTTATCCTATAGGTTCTACTTGGCACAAACACTAATTAAACATAAAAATGCATCTAAAAAGGTAGATGATAAATTTATTACTAAACAGAAGCAAAAACAAAAAACACAAATAAAATTGGGTTGCCTCCCAACTAGCGCTATCGTTTAACGCCCCTAGCTAGGCATAAAAGCGAGGATAGATCTAAGTAGTGCCATCTTTGGCACTCAATTCATAAGTAGCTCGCATGATAGATTCATAAGATAATTTGACTTTCTTTCTTGGAAAGTGCTCCATGCCTTTCTTAATGGAAATTGGAATCTAATATTCCCTTCCTTCATATCAATAATCGCACCAATCGTTCTAAGGAAAGGTCTACCAAGAATAATAGGACAAGAAAGATTGCAATCTATATCAAGAACGATAAAATCCACGGGCACCAAATTCCTATTTGCAACAATGAGAACATCGTTGATCCTTCCCATTGACTTTTTAATGGTGGAATCCACAATGTGCAAATTTAAAGAGCAATCATCAAGATCATGGAAACCTAGAATATCACATAAAGTTTTCGGAATCGTGGAAACAGTAGCACCCAAATCACATAAATCATAACACTCATGATCTTTAATTTTAATCTTTATAGTAGGTTCCCACTCATCATAAAGTTTTCTAGGTATAGAAACTTCTAAATTAAGTTTTTCATCAAAACATTGCATTAAGGCATCAACAATATGTTTGGTAAAAGCTTTATTTTGACTATAAGCATGAGGAGAATTCACAACGAATTGCAACAAGGAAATGCAATCTTCTAAAGAACAATTATCATAATTAAATTCCTTGAAATCCAAGATAGTGGGTTCAATGCTATTTAAAGTCTTTACTTCTCCAATCCCACTTTTACCAAATTTAGTATCAAGATCTAAGAACTCCGAATCATTGGGACGCCTCTTAACTAAAGTTAACTCATCTCCAGTCCCATCATTATTAAGATTCATATTGCAAAACAAAGATCTAATAGGGTAAACATCAATAACTTTAAGATCTTCATCATTATTTTCATGGAAACTAGAAGAACACGCCTTTATAAAGCAATCTTTCTTAGCACGCAATCTAGCGGTTCTTTCCTTGCACTCATCAATGGAAATTCTCATAGCTTTGAGAGAATCATTGATATCATGCTTAGGAGTAGTAGATCTAAGTTTCAAAGAATCAACATCAAGCGAAAGTCTATCAACGTTCCTAGGCAAATCATCAACTTTAAGTAATTTTTCTTCAAGCATGGCATTAAAATTCTTTTGAGAGATCATATTTTCTTTCACACTATTCTCAAAATCAGAGGGCATCTTATTGCCATAAGAATTATTGTAGCAATTTCCATAATTATTAGAGGAATTACTAGGGAACGATTTAGAATTAAAGTTTCCTCTATAAGCATTGTTACCAAAATTATTCCTACCAACAAAACTCACATCCATAGATTCATTATTATTCTCAATCAGAGTAGACAAAGGCATATCATTGGGATCAATAGAAGCACTCTTAGTAGCAAATAATTTCATAAGTTCATCCATCTTTCCACTCAAAACATTAATTTCTTCTATGGCATGTACTTTTTTACTAGTAAATCTTTCGGTGTGCCATTGAGAATAATTAGCCATAATATTATCAAGAAGTTTGGTAGCTTCTCCTAAGGTCATTTCCATAAACATGCCTCCCACGGCCGAATCTAAAAGATTTCTAGAAGCAAAATTCAATCTGGCATAAAATTTTTGTATGATCATCCATAAATTCAAACCATGATTAGGGCAATTGCGAATCATCAATTTCATTCTTTCCCAAGATTGGGCAACATGCTCATGATCAAGTTGTTTAACATTCATAATATCGTTCCTACGAGAGATGATCTTAGCAGGAGGAACTTAGAGATTAAAGCATCTTTGCACTTATTCCATGAATCAATACTATTCTTAGGCAAAGACGAAAACCAAACTTAGCACGATCTCTAAGTGAAAATGGAAATAACTTCAATTTAACAATATCATTATCCGTATCTTTCTTCTTTTGCATCTCATACAAATCAAAAAAGTTGTTTAGATGGGTAGCGACATCTTCACTAGGAAGGCCGAAGAATTGATCTTTCATAATAAGATTCAGCAAAGCAGCATTGATTTCACAAGACTCAACATCATTAAGAGGAGCAATCAGAGTACTAAGGAAATCATTATTATTGGTATTGGAAAAATCACACAATTTGGTATTATCTTGCGCCATCGCGACAAGTAATCCAACACACAAGCAAACAAAAAGGCAAGCGAAAGAGAGAGGAGATTGGGAAAGAGAGGGCGAATAAAACAGCAAGGGTGAAGTGGGGGAGAGGAAAACGAGAGGCAAATGGCAAATAATGTAAATGCGAGGGAGATGAGTTTGTGATGGGTACTTGGTATGTCTTGACTTGAGCGAAGACCTCCCCGACAATGGCGCCAGAAATCCTTCTTGCTACGTCTTGAGATTGCGTTGGTTTTCCTTGAAGATGAAAGGGTGATGCAGCAATAGTAGCGTAAGTATTTCCCTCAGTTTTTGAGAACCAAGATATCAATCCAGTAGGAGGCTCCTCAAAAGTCCCACGCACCTACACAAATAAACAAGAACTCGCAACCAACGCAATAAAGGGGTTGTCAATCCCTTCACGGCCACTTGCGAAAGTGAGATCTGATATAGATAATATGATAAGATAAATATATTTTGGTATTTTATAATATAGATTGGAAAAGTAAAGATGCAAATAAAAGTAGATTGAAAGCTTATATGATAAAAGATAGACCCGGGGGCCATAGGTTTCACTAGTGGCTTCTCTCAAGATAGCATAAGTATTACGGTGGGTGAACAAATTACTGTCGAGCAATTGATAGAAAAGTGAATAATTATGAGATTATCCAGGCATGATCATGTATATAGGCATCACGTCCGTGACAAGTAGACCGACTCCTGCCTTCATCTACTACTATTACTCCACACAACGACCGCTATCCAGCATGCATCTAGAGTATTAAGTTCATAAAGAACAGAGTAACGCATTAAGAAAGATGACATGATGTAGAGGGATAAACTCATGCAATATGATATAAACCCCATCTTTTTATCCTTGATGGCAACAATACAATACGTGCCTTGCTGCCCCTCCTGTCACTGGGAAAGGACACCGCAAGATTGAACCCACAGCTAAACACTTCTCCCATTGCAAGAAAGATCAATCTAGTAGGCCAAACCAAACTGATAATTCAAAGAGACTTGCAAAGATAACTTAATCACACATAAAAGAATTCAGAGGAGATTCAAATATTTCTCATAGATAAACTTGATCATAAACCCACAATTCATCGGATCTTGACAAACACACCGCAAAAAGAGTTACATCGAATAGATCTCCAAGAAGATCAAGGAGAACATGGTATTGAGATTCAAAGAGAGAGAAGAAGCCATCTAGCTAATAACTATGGACCCGAAGGTCCATGGTAAACTACTCACAACTCATCGGAGAGGCCTTGGACGTGATGTAGAGGCCCTCCGTGGTCGATTCCCTCTCCGGCGGAGCACCACGAAGGCTTCAAGATGGGATCTCGCGGATACAGAAGGTTGCAACGGTGGAATTAGGTTTTCGTTCTCCCCTGATGTTCTCGGGGTACGTGGGTATATATAGGAGGAAGAAGTAGGTCGGTGGACGCCCAAGGGGCCCACGAGATAGGGGGCGCGCCTAGTAGGGGGGCGCCCTCCACCCTTGTGGATGCCTCGGCTGTTGTTTGACTTCCACTGCAAGTCCTCTGGATCACGTTCGTTCCAAAAATCACGCTCCCGAAGGTTTCATTCCGTCTGGACTCCGTTTGATATTCATTTTCTTTGAAACACTGAAATAGGCAAAAAAACAGCAATACGGCCTCCGGTTAGTAGGTTAGTCCCAAAAATGATCTAAAAGTGTAAAGTAAAGTCCATAAACATCCAAAACAGGTAATATAATAGCATGGAACAATAAAAAATTATAGATATGTTAGAGACGTATCAGTAATAAACAGTCAAATTTACTGATTCAGACATTTTTCACCTATGAGACATTGCCATGTTCTCATTAATCTCAATGGACAAAATTATTAGCCGCTACACTAACCATCCGCTAAAATGCCACCATAGACAAATTAACACTAGAAGAACGCAATATGACTTATCTACACTAACTAAACTGTACAACTCACCGAAAACTTGCGACAACATGGTTATACCTCCGCCAAGTGTATCTCTGGCTTCTTGCTCCTCTCTTCAACTCAGCGGCACCGGCCACCTCGCGGAGTACTCGCACCACTGGACAACACCACCGCTGCCCCATGACGACCGGAGGTTCAACTCCGAAAACCACCCCAGTCGTACCTCCTCCCCACCACCTCCTCCTCCCCAGCCGCACGTCCTCCTCACCACCTCCCAAGCCGCACCTCCTCTAGCCCACCATGGCTCCTCCTCAGATGTACGCACAAAAACCTATCCCATTGGAAAAAAATGACCGTAGGCCACCGGGAATTGTGACGATCTACTGTTTCTGTGGCTTGGATTTGAAAATGGATGCAAAACGGAGGAGATCGGCGCGTGGTGGGGAGAGAATAGAGACGAACTAGAGAGAGAGAGAGAGAGAGAGAGAGAGAGAGAGAGAGAGAGAGAGAGAGAGAGAGAGAGAGAGGAAGCAACAGCGAGAGGAAGAAGACGGCTGCGTCGGCCTTATCCTGACCTCTTCGGTCGCGGGTAGGTCGAATACCTTTGGCTTCATTTCAACTGAAGTAGGCGGTCCAGCCTCTGCGTGATGTCGCTGAATGTATGGATGGTTGTCTGATTCGGTTTGAGAGCTTTCTGGAGCGTGCAGAGATTAGTCTGGATAAGATCTATGTTTCTTTGGATGTGAAGGAAAAAAACCCTGCTATGACGATACTGACGTTGACTTTGCTGACGAGAGAGTTGCGGAGCTCTACGGCTGCTTCTCCCCTCATGCTAGAACCAGTCCACCGTCGTTGCCTGCCCAGCCCTTGGCGCCCGCTACCTCCATGGGTGACGCCACAACCGTGGTAATGGCTCCGGTGATGCAGATTATGCCCGAGCTTCAACAAATGTGTGAGGAACCTGTTTCGCCGCTACTAGGGGAGCATCTTCAAGGTGGTTCGCTTGTGCCCTCGGTTATGGCTTTGGCTCCCGCTCCAACCACTCCGGATCCTAGCCAAGCATCTTTATATGAAGAGAAGAGTTATCGTGATTCTAGTGTCATGCACTCGCCGAAGCCCAGTGGACTCATGGTTCCTGTGGGTGAGGATATTGTTGTGGCCGGTGTGGTGGTACCTAATCCTGGGGCCCTCTTTGCCGCCAAGCTTTGTGATTTTCTCGCAGAATTGGATGCTGATAAATCTGGAAAGACGATTGGATGTCTCTTCAAGGAGAAAGCATTGAGGGACAAATGTAAGAAAGGTGGTATTAATCCTCAACCTGGCATCCTCAAGGAGAAATCTAGCAGGACCAAAAGTAAGAAGGATGGTGCAAAAGGGAATTCACAAGTTGTTCCATGATGAATCAGATTTCTAGTCTGCAAGCGAGGGCTTGGTGGTGTACATTGATTTTATCGATGTGTTTCTTTCAAGTTGCAACAACTCAATGGGGTTTTCTTTGTGATGTTGAGACCCATGTGTTGGGAAGTGACATTAAAATTGTGTTGGGTGTGTTTGTCGGCGTGCCTATGTGGTCGTGTGACTCCATGATTCGGAAGTAGTTGGCGTACTTGTATGTATGTGCTTGTTCAATTGTCTTGAGCAAGCTTGTAACAGTTTTTACCCAGTTTTTCGTAAATTAACTCGGCAGCTCTCTTCTTCTTAATTAATGGATGAGGCAATACTTTTGCCTCCGTTTCAAAAAATATATACTGCTATAGTACCACCAACGTTTTATATGTTTCTAAGGAGCTTGACAGCGAGTTAGTCTTCTCTGTCGGAGAGCATCATAAATTGGTCAAGCTTTTTTAATTTTTGCATAGTACTACCGTCGGCACATCACATCAGTTCTGAGTCAATCGAAACACTGCCGAACCACTCACCCACAATTGTTTCTTGGTTGAATTGCATTGTTGTTGACGCAAGGGCAGATAGCGCTAGAAATAGGTCGAACCAAGTCTCATTAACTCATTATCATAGGAGATGAACAATGCAGTAGTAATAGCTAACCAAGTAACCTTGGTAGTAGATCAAACTAGCAGTACTTGATTAATTATAGGCTACTCATCTGCTAACCGTCTGCTTCTTCTTCCTCGGCACGGCTCCAGCGAGCATACGGCATCCTCATCTGCCTAACGCTTATTCACTCGACCTGCAACCAGACGATCAAGCTTCGGCGACGGGGCGAAACCCATGCAGCAGTGCAGCAGACCAAACTTTGTCCATGTCGAGCACCGTGTCCCCGCACTCATGCTCGTCCCATCCCTCCAACGCATGGACGATCCCCGCGACGCGCCACGCGCTCATCACCCTCCTTGGCAGCCAGTTCTGAAGTGTTTTTAAACTGGTCAGCTCAACACGATCATATGGTGTAGGTTCTTGCAGAGTCGCGGTTCAGGGAGCGTGTCATTACCTCGCACGAATGAACATTCTGCAGTGTTTTAGGCACGCTCATCGCTGGAGTCGTCGAGTATGTGCAGCCGTCCTTGCGTGCCATTCTTGGTGGGAACTGTGAGTACGGGATGAACCGTGTTCCTTTCGGCGCCCTGAGCTGTTCGCTGGCATCTGCACCGTCTCCGATTATCCACACCTGCGAAATTCGACCAGCCATTCCATTAGCTGATCATTCGTGACGTGATACATAATTATATAGTTGTATGATGCCCACCTACTCGCACATGCATAACTTGTTCTTACCTTGGCAATGCCGGTATTCGACAGTAAAAGGTTGTCAGCTGCATCTTCTGGTATTTTCGGCTGAAGGAAATGATAGTCTTGCTTGTTTGTTATTATCACCTGCACAAGAGAGTTGGTTGTTAGTGTAAAGGCGTTGCCTCGCCGTGTGATTAAAACGAGGGAAGATGAAGAAGATCTGAATATTTTGGTCTGACCTTGATATTTTTCTTGCACAGAGCTGCAGCCACAGCACAGGCCACCTTGGAAATGTTTCCTGAAAGAACAACTTGATCCGTGCCTTGGGGGATGCTATTGGCAACCACTACAGCAGCTAGACTGCTTCCATCCACCAGTTTTAACTTCAACTTTGGGTACTTCTGTAGATAAAGTTCTCCACTTCCGTTGAGGCTCTGTGCCTGTTGGTTTAAAGATATGATCATATATTTGTAAGCGGTGGTATCTCTAAATTTTCCCTACATGCATCTAGTTTGATCAACATCAGTACTCCTAGATCATGAGCATGTGAACTGATGATGAATACTTCATGTTACTCGATGTTTTTTTTTTGCGGGGATTTTTCTTCAGAACTTACATAGTTGATTAATAGTGAACAATATTTCTTTCCACTTGATTTAAGACGATGAAATACAGTTTGAAGTTTGGACAGCTGAAGAAAACAATGTACTACCTGATTCAGGAGGCCAAGACTAACAACTTTAGCCCCCTTCTTGTCAGCTTCGCATATTGCCTTCACAATCAGGTTATTAATTGCTTCCTTCTCCCAGTTCAGTCCATACTGCAGAACGAAAAGGTTAGTCATTTGTCGACAATTGACACAAGCCATCTCTCCAGCGCATGTAAAAACAAGACAATTCTCACATGGAAACTGTATCTTGGTATGGCCCAAGACTGGATTCTGAGTTTCTTCATGACATTCCTCTCAACGGTGAACCAAGATCCATACGCCCACGTGAGGACCATGGAGAGCCACGAGAGAGGCCACATGATCCGCATGTACCACTTTGAGGCGTACGGCCTGGAGGCGAACTCGGCGAACCCGGGCCTGATGTGGTAGATGGACTGCAGGCTGGTGAGATGGGTGAGGTGAACCACATCTACGGCCTCCTCCTTGTCCTCGATTGATTTCTCATGCAGCGTGTCTGACGACTTGTCCATTGTGTTGTATATGTAGTCGTAGAACGGCATGAAAAGAGAGTAGTTTGTCCGGAACTGGGTGTGGTGGAGAGAATGGAACCTAAGACATTCAAGAAGTTCAGATCACACGCAGATAATACTAAGATGCAATCATTGCAGAGAAGCAGCTTGATTATTTGACAGAAGTAGAGTACTTACGATGGTGTGTACATGAGATACTTGAGAGGAGGGAACCATGTGAAGAGCCAGGTGGGCACCAGCTCGAAGTTGCAGTGGCCCATGTTGTTCATGAAGTCGATGTAGAGCATGTAGAGCTCAAACGTCATGATGGACGCAGTTCCTGTCAGAGCGCAGGCGATCATCGGGATCGAGAAGAGCAGTTCGTAGGCCACCAGCTCGGCAAATGGATGAATCACGGCTGCACCAACATGACAAGATCAGTGGCATGCAAAATGAAAAGAAAGAAATTGAAACAGATAAAACTGTTTTTGCAAGATGTTTGGCAGGGCAACCGACAAGCTTGCAGCTTGTCTTAATTAGCTGTTGGATGTCTTTCTACTTACTGTGGAGGACGCGACAATGCGGTCAAGAAAGTGATGGCTTGCCATCTTGTTGCAGGAAAAAGAAAAGGGCCGGCAAACAGTATGCACTTATTACTGTACTTTGTCTGATTGATTTATTGAATTCGTTTCCATGTGCAGTCATATCATACGTTTATGTTTGCTTGGAGCGTACTCATGTTAGAAACTTTCAGAAAGTCATTTGTGGTCTCCAAATCAAAAGATAAAACCCATGGCATTTTTTACTGCTTGTGAAAAAACAAACACAGCAGCCAGCAAAAAATTTAGACAGGCGATCTGTCTTACTAGTACGTATATGCTTTGTCTTTCGTGCTTCTTCTTCAGAACTCTTTCTGTATGCATTTTACACATACTTTTGAACAATGATTTAGCAGAAAGTTCCTTGCAAGAAGAAGCATTCATGCAATTATGGACACGTAGGTACGTAGCAGCACAGTCCCGACGCTATCTCCTGTAGGCGGGGGTCAATGCGAAAGTTGTGAGTGGTGCGTGGCAGGTACTACGTGACAGTGAAGCGGCAGTACTTTGATTCTGTTTGCTCATAAATGAAGCATGCATACGCGGCAACGGATGCGCTCACTGAACCTCCCAATGGTCCCGGAATATGGTGTCGTTTCGTACCTACTGTCTCTCTCTCTCTCTGTTCCTAATTAGCCGGCTCAGAACATGTGTCCCTGCCAGTTTATCTAGGTTGTAACCCATGAGCTCAGGTACGATATCACGTGTATAAGGTACAACTTGATCGGCTTCTTCTTCTCTACGGTTGGCCGGGACTTCATTGACCCGGCCTGGCTGATGATTTTGTTTTTGCTTTTGTTTTCCTCACAGTGTACATGAGGTGATTTTTAAAATATTGTGTTGTATTATAAGTTTATAACAAAACAAGTTACAAATACGGTATCCTGAGGACATGTTTTTTTTTTTTGCAGAGCTGTAGATTTCTAAGATCAAAATCAAATGTATTTGGCACCATAAGAAATCAACAAAATTTGAGTGTGAAACACTAGTACTCATTTAGAATTCGTATTTCTTTAGTCTCTAAAAGGCTATTGGGTGTTATCTTTAAATTTGCATTTCCAGTATATGGATTTTTTTTAAAGGACTAGTACTACTTTTTAGGAGATTTTATTAAGAACTACTTTTCAAGATCGATTTTAAGAACTACTTATGCATATCTTGTGCATAAGTAGTGTTGTGCCCTATCTAGCTAGTTGGAATAATCGTCATGAGAACGACATTTGGAGGCCGATTTTTTTGAAAATAAATCAAAATTCATACCTTTTGGTTTCAACAAAATCTGAAGAAAAAAAATGTACAAGCACACAAGGATGTGATGTGTATGTATGTACAATTTAGGAATGAAATATCTTGAGATGCGATGTTTGTAAAAAGTACAAATTCATGGCCTTTTCGGATGAATAGTATCATGGGTTGAAAAGCCATAGATTTGTCTCTTTTGCACAACCCTCATTTCAAAGTATTTCGTCCTGAAAATTTACACACATGTGTGTTTTCCCTCCATGTATGTCTGTATTTTTGTCAGATTTTTTTTTGAAACGTAAAAATATGAATTTTGTTGAATTTTGAATTTTCGAAAAAAGGCCTCCATGGGGGCCGAGCTCCAAAAGCAACTTTCATAATTGTCATAAATTATATAATTTTTATCGTATTATTTAGCTCGAAACTAGCTCGAAATCGTTACAAGCAGAGCACGAGATCTTGAGCTTGGCTCAATTTGAGCTGAGCCAAGTCGCTCTCCTTGGTTTACAGCCCCACGCACATGGTTTCTACACACACAGAAAAACGATGCATGTGATAGACCACTCGGATAGCCGGTGGGTGAGTGACCCGCTGGGACGTCGGACTGACCTATGCCGGTCCAGATCTGATGCCGTTGCCGATTTTGTTGGAAAGAAACAGGCCATGCCCATGTCCTTTCGAACAGATACACTGATTGGCGCCCTCGAAAGGCAACCTCTCAACGTATGTTGCATTCCTCCAGTAAAAAAGGAGCATACAGTAGACATGCACGGAAGAAAAACCACGTGAAAACATCGTGATGAGTTGCATACTTACAGGTGATGGGCTCGGTGACGATGGAGGCGTGGTGGTGCGAGTGGTAGCGCGTGTAGAGGAAGTGGTGGTGCAGCGCGCGGTGGAACCAGTAGTAGATGAACTCCACGGGGCCGGCGTGCAGCAGCGCGATCAGCACCGCGCCGTCCGTCCTCCACAGCGGCAGGTCCTGCCCGCCCGGCAGGTGCAGCGCGCCCAGGAAGAAGAGGATGGCGCTCAGGATGATCTGGTCGTCCCTGCACGCACCGTTCTTTTCATTCACGTCGGCTACCTAGCCTAGCCAGCGAGAGGGCAAAGGGTGGGCACGTACCAGTTGCGCTCGCGGTCGATCTGCTCGAACTCGATGCCGCGGTCGACGATCTGCCGCTTGCCGCGCGCGTTCTGGAGGCGGGACACCGTGATCCAGGCCTGGTTGTGGAGCGCCCGGAGCATCATCGACGGGAGGATCACCAGGTACCCCAGGTCCGCCTCGCGCCACCCCTTGCTCGCCACCTGCTGGATGCCGTGCGCCACCCATGGCGCCAGCACCACGTACTTCATCCGCATCCGCATGCATGCCGGCCCGATTGGTCAGTTAATTTGGACACGATAGATTATTACTTTTAAACTATTAGCTAGCTAGAGTGCACGCGATGGTGGCGCAAACTTAGATCTGGTACGTACGTACCTTGAAGCTGCCAAGCCTCTTCCATGGCCACTCGCTGAAGAGGCCGGGGTTTGTGGCCATGGCGTCCTGGGGCCTTGGAGCAGCTTGCTACCTAGCTTATCTCTTCTGCAAGCTTGAGAAGTCCTGACCCCCTCCGTTTGGTACTGGCAGCTCCATCAATTTATAGACTCGGCTGGTGTGCCGGCCTTTCAGAGTTCCACTGTACATGTGCATGTGGGACAGGACCCACATTAAATGACAGGCGCCGTCGCATGCCTGTTTACAAAATCTTTTACTCCATTTTGTGTTAGGAAATTCTGTCGTCTGAGGTACATTTTGCAAAGGCAAAAAAAGTTGTGTTACAGTTTTCTGGATTTCCTTTTACCGTGTTTAAGGATATACTCCCCCATCTTAAAATAAGTGTCTTGAGCTTAGTACGAATCTGTACTACAGCTACTACAAAGTTGAGACACTTACCATTTTCTAGAGTTTCGAGTGGCAGGGCTGGGCACAGGCGATTTTGATCTCTGGGGCACGGTCACATGACTTGGTTCACACAATCTCCACATATCAACACCAAGTCTCCGTTCTCTTTCAGTTGCTGCCCTCGGGGAGCAATAGTTTTAGGGAGCATATTTTTTTTCTTAAATTTTGATATGAAACATGACAAAATTATGTTTTTGTAGCTTCTTTTTCAATCTTAACCATGGCAATGTCATTTGTACATACTGTGGCAATTTTTTGGTACATTGCATGGCAATTTTATTATATTTACAATGGTATTTTGTATGTGTGATTTATGTCATGACAAAGAAAATATAGAGCATGTCAGCTTTATTATAAGATCATGGCAAAACAGTTTATCTAGACCATGCTAATTTTAAAGGGCATGGCAAATTTATTATTCCATTGACGGTAATTTTTCTGTGTGTTGTTTTCTTTATTACAAATAAAATATACGGTATGACCATTTTACTATTAAGAGCACGACAACTTTATTTTTAATGTCATGGCAATTTTATTGTTTTCATCATGGCAAAATTCTTTGTTCGTACAACATTTCCAATTGTTTGCATCATTA